>NW_012153174.1:3062132-3072883 GCF_000956105.1 Propithecus coquereli
GCTCAGTCTTCCAATCCATAACTATGGGATTTTTTTCCTATTATTTAGATCTTCTTTAATTTCCTATAGTTTTCAGAGTGTAAGTTTTGCACCCTTTTGTTAAATTTATTCCTAAGTATGTTATTCTGTTATTATAAATGGAATTATTTTCTTAATTTCATTTTATTGTTCATTGCAAGTCTATAGAAATACAATTGATTTTCACATATCAATGCTGTATCCTGCAACCCTGGTGAATTTGCTTATTGGTTCCAATAGTTTTTTACCACTAAAAGTTGCTTAGGATTTTCTACATATGACATCATGTTATTTGTGAATACAGAAAGCCCAAAGACATGAGCCCAGTACAAAACTGAGATTATAAAATGCTACTCATCTCCCCACATCTTGCCACCACACCAACAAGGCTCCAGTATAATATCAGTGGATTACATCTGAAAGTGCTGCAAAAAAGAGTCTCTGAGGAGGAGCACGTAGGAAAGCACCGAAGTCAAGACAGAAGACAAAAATTAAGACGTTTAGTGGAATCTGATACCTCTAGCACTTATAACTACAGCAAATGCTAAACACCACCCATCTTCTTAACTAGATTAACCTAAATCCAAGCACTGAAGGCTTCTTTACCTCAGTTCCTTTTATCTCACATATCACTTCTAGCATTCAACAAAAAATTATAAGTCGTGCTTATAATTGGGAAAAAAAAGGAAGATCTGGAGAGACAAAAAAATCATCAGAACAAGGTTCAAATGTGACAGAGATTTTTGAATGGTCAGAATGGGAGTTTTAAATAACTATGATTAATATGCTGAGGGTGCTTAATATAATTAATGATTAATATGCTAATAACTATGATTAATATGCTAAGGGTGCTAAAAGGTAGACAACATGTAAGAACAGATTTGAGTAATGTAAGTAGAGACATGGAAACTCTAAGAAAAAACAAAAGGAAGTACTAAAAAACCAGAACGCTGTTAACAGAAATGAAAATGCCTTTGATGGACTCAGTAGATACAGCACAGCTGAAGCAAGAATCAGTGAACTTGAAGGCATGTCTCTAGAAACTTCTCAAACTGAAATTCAAAAAGCAAAAAAATTTTTTTAAAAAACATAACAGAACATCCAAGAACTGTGGGTAAATTCAAAGAGTTGTAACATGTACATAATGGAAATAATAGAAAATAAAGAAAGAGGGAAAGAAACAGAAGAAACATTTGAAGTAAAAACGGCTCAGAATTTTCCAAAATTACTGATACATATAAAACCATAAATCCAGGAAGCCCAGAGAATACTAAGCAGGATAAATACCAAACCAAAAACCAAAACGAAAAAGCACCTACTAGGCATATCATATTCAAACTATAAAGAATCCGATAAATAGAGCAAATCTTGAAAGAAATCAGCCTATCTATAGAGGAATAAGAATAAGAACTACATCAGGCTTCTAGTGAGAGACCAGGCAAGCAAGAAGAGATTGGAGTGAAATATTGAAAATGTTGAAAAAAAAAAAAGCCAATCTAGAATTCCATATTCAGAGCAATTATTTTTCTCAGACAAAAAAAACCCAGAGAATTCATAGCCAGCAGACCTGGCTTGAAAGAAATAGTAAAAGAAATTCATCAGGCACAAAGGAAAGGCCAGAAACTTGCATCCACACAAAGAAGAGTAGGGGAGGGGCTTCAAGATGGCTGACTGGAGGCATCTGGTACTCACCTCCCTCCCCCAACAAAGGAGAACCAGCATAGTCAGCAGGTAATCACACTTAGATCCTCTAAGAGAGAACACTGGAATTCACAGAGTAGTAACAGGAAACACCTAAATCAAGGAAGTAGAGTGCAGTGAGGCAGCCTGCTCGGCCGGATCGGCCGGGAGCTGGGAGAGGCTCGCCAATGCACGGAACCGGTAAATGAGAAACCCCCGGTGGTGCACATTCTCACTGGGGACTCCTGCCATCCTAGCCACAGAAGAGCCCCTAGATCCTCACGGCCCCAAGACTAACACAGGGAGCTGCCGGGAGACTGCACGAAGGCACTGCTGCAGAGAAGCGTACACAGGGTCCCACACAACCCCTGGATCTTAATAAGCTACAACCAGGTGCCAATTTGATAGCCCAACTCCCACCAGACTGCGTCCTGCCCCGGGGCCCAACAGCCCCTGCTGCATCTCCACATCCACGGAGCCCACTGACATTCCCCACCTGCAGCCACCACCGCAGCTGGCTGCTGCCACCAGGGCTGTGGCACAAGCCATTGGCAACGACCCTGATGCCCCCAGCAGCAAAGCCGGCAAGCATTTTCACATGTCCTGAGAACAAACTCCCTTGTCCACAGCTGCTGCCTCCGCTGTGGGCTGCACACCAGGCCCAAAGCATAAGTGGCGAGCGCTCCACAGCTGCCTGCCTATGTCTGCTGCAACTGAAAGCAACCCCACCCTCCCCCGTAGCAGCACTGCAGTGCAGCCACTGCTGCCCCCACCAAGCATTCCAGCAGGGGCTGGGGATCACTCACCCCTGTCTGCCATGGCAACACCTGCACGCAACGCCGGGGGACCTAAGGACAGGTCTGCCCAGCCCAGCTCCACCCCCTCAATGCCTGAGCATATACTCTGGGGGCCTAGGAACCAGCTAACCTAGTCCACCACCTGTTGGTGTCTGAGCACTCCTCCTGGGGGCCTGAGGTCAACTCACCCAACCTGTTGCTACCACCACAGCTGGCACCCACCTGCATGTCACCTGAAGTCCTGGAAACTGGCTCATCTAGCCCATCACAGCCACCACCACCCCAGCACAGACTGCATGGGGGCCAGACGGTTGTCCCACCACTGCTACTGCCATAGCCCACGCCATGTTCCCTGCTCAGGGGCCCAAGAACACACTCACCCACCTAGCCCACTGATGCCACTACCCGCACCCAAGAAAACCTCCTGGAAGCCCAAATACGGGCCTGCCTGGGTCTGCTTACACCAGTCTCAGTATACCCCACACTGCTGCTGCCAGCAGTGGGGCCTAAGGATAGGCCCACCTGGGGTCCCCATTCCCAGCAAAATTCACCACAGTCTTCACTAAAACCACACCTTCAGCCACGGAGGAAAATCACAGACATCACTGACACTATTTACAGCCAGAGAAATCATGCAGAAACTACACTACTGCACACATCCAGAGCCAAAGCCAAATTTCCCTACCCAACCAACACCACAGATACATCTTCAGGAAAACATCATCCCCTACCAAAGCAAATTGAAAAAATTCGAAGAAGCAACTGTTACACCAGATGTGCAAATATCAACATAAGGACACAAGAAACATGAAAAAGCGTGAAAATATGACAGTTCCAAAGGAACACAATAATCGTCCAGCAACAGATGCCAACCAAAAAGAAATTTATAAATTCCTAGAAAAAGAATCCAAAATGATGATATTAAAGATCAGTGAGATACAGGAAAATACATAAAAATAATACAAAGAAATCATAAAAATAATTCAGGAGAGGAAAGAGAAATTTACCAAAGAGATAGATATCATAAAAAAAAGAACGAAGAAGTCAAGAAGTCATCAAGGGGGCTGACTAGAGACACGGGATGCCAGTTATTGTAAGAAAGAAGAATCACTGTTACAAGTGACAATCATAACTCAAATAGAATATCAAGGAGAGAAAGGAAGAAGCTGGGGCACGGAACGATAAAGGAAGCAAGAGGCTGGCAGAGATTGGGTAGGAACCCTGAAGGACTTGGTATCGCCTGGAAAAGGCAGGTGGGGGGTGTTCTGGCTCCCTGGCCCTTGCAGTGGACCGACAGCATTCGATCTGTCGGACAGCTCCTCTGCCCTGGAGAAACCAAACACTGGTGTAGGCTGCAACCTGGGGACTTCTCAAGGGCATTGTAGTAGACTGCTAACTCGCACTGGGTTGCCTGCCTTCCTCCTAGACTCTAGCCGCGGCAGCAGGGCACCGTGCTGGGGATGCAGGCATCAGGGAACTGTGTCCTGCCCAGGGAACTCCAGCCTTTGTGTCTCCACATCACGGGAGCCTCCAGTGATACTCTCGAGTGCCCTCTCAGAGGACAGGAGCCACATGGGGCTGGCTGGACCAAGGGGAGCTGCAGGGTTCTAGCCCTCAGGGAGTACTGCTCCTCAGGGAAGGGAGAGCGCAGCCCACCAAGGGCGCCAGCCCTTGGAACAAGGGAAACCAGAGCACGTGCTTTCCTAAGTCCAAGAGTTTCCCCGCTTGTGGGCGGGGAGCAGGGGCACCACGTCGGGCAGAGATACAGAGACTGAGCTTGGCTCTTCAGGGAACCAGTGTAATTCCATCCCACTCAGGGCTCGCATTCAGGTGTGGAGAGGGGAGATTCTTCTCCCGCCCCCACGCCCACTTCTGCAGTGTCAACGGAAAAAAGACCAAACCCTGTAAAGTAATTTTAAAGAGATTTACTCTGAGCCAAATTTGAGGACCATGACCCGGAGCCATGCCCAAGAGGCCTTGAGCAAGTGGACTCGCTGAGGTTGAGTTATACTTTGGTTTTATGCATTTCAGGTGGGCCATCTTGAAGCGGCGGGGGGGGAAGGGGCGGGGGCGCTTACAGGTTATAGGTGGGTTAAAAGATTCTTTGGCCTGTTAATTGGTTAAAGACATGAAGCTTTGTCTAGAGGCTTGGAATGTTTCAACATAAGGAGCTGTTTATCAGAGATAAGCCACTGGACATAGATTTGTTGTATAAATTGAGGACCTGCAGGTTTGTCTTGCATACCCTTAGGCCTGCTAATGGGTTACAAAGGATGTCACCAAGAAGGGAGGGGGGCATGATAAGGCATGTCTGACCTCCTTTCTTCTGGCAGGCAATTTAGTTTTAGGGTATTCCTTTGGCCACGAGGGGGTCCATTTAGTCAGCCGGTGGAGGCGTGAGCCTTAAAATTTTATTTTAGTTCACAGCAGACACAGCCATGGCTACTCCCCCTGGAAGTTGGCACAGGCGCGCCAGAGGACCACCTTTCTAGGGCTGTAGGAGTGGCTGAGTACCAGCCTTGCGGAAAGGCTGGATCTCTCCCCACTTCTTCACCAGCGGAGAGCAGAAGAGCTGGGAGCAGTGTGTTTGGGGCTGGGGGAGGAGGCTTTATACCATGGCCATTCCGGCGGTGAGCTGCAGGACAGGTATGTTTTATGGCTGTCAGCTACACTGCCACCCAGAAATAGACAGCAGTGTCTGACTGAATTGAGCTTCCTAAGCACCACGACGGGGACATGACAGGGAAACGAATCACATTCCTACTGAGGTTGTGGCTGGGGCAGCCTCCTAACCCCCACCCGTGGAGACCTCGGCACATTCCACCAGGAGCTCCACCGCCAACCCCGTCAGGGCCTGGTGCTCTGCTCACCGCTGGGGACCCAAGCGGACCCACTGGTTTGCCCAATACAGCTCCACCCAGTTTCCTCTCTCCCTCCCTCCCTCCGGGGCTGAGCAGGAAGCTCAGGCCAATGCTCATCCCTATGGCAACTGAGAGCTTCTCCTGGTAAACAAAAACCAAGCATATACCTGATTGCTAATGCCGCAGCCAGGAATTACCTGCAAACGCCACCTACTGGCATGGAAGTCAAACTGCACAACCCACACACAATCTGCTGAAACAAGGGCACTTCAGAATGGGGTCAGATTCTCGAGACCTTCCACAGCCTCTAAGGAGGCTGTGAGCCTGCTCACATGCCTAATGTAAATACTTCACTACTACAACAAACATTTGAGAAAGCCACCGCACTAAGGCTATCTATAACCAATGGATTCATAGAACCTTTACCACTGAAAGCACCCTGAAGCAAAGCCAAATGACCGTATGCAACGTACATTATGGTCACATATTCAAGGAGGAAAAAGAATCCTATCCAAATCAAAGTAAATTCAAAAATAAGAATAGTTTCTCCAGGTAAGAAGGAACCAATGTTAACGATACTGGCAGTATGAAAAAGCAGAGTGTTATGAACGCCCCACAAAGGATCACACTAGCAATGGATGCTAACCAAAATGAAAATTCTGAAATGCCTGATAAAGAATTCAAAATATGTATTGTGAAGTTCAATGAGATCCAAGAGAAATCTGAAAATCTATACAAAGAAATCAGAAAATCAATTTGGGATATGAATGAGAATTTTACCAAAGAGAGAGATGTTTTAAAGAAAAACCAAACAAAACTTCTAGAAATGAAAAATTTATTTAAGGAACTGTAAAGTACAATTGAAAGCTGCAACAATGGACTAGATGAAGCAGAAGAAAGAATCTCAGAACTTGAAGAAAAATCTTTTGAATTAATCCAGTCAGACAAAAGTAAAGAAAAAAGAATTTTAAAAAGTGAACAAAGCCTTGCAGAACTACGGGATTGCATAAAGCATCTGAACATATGAATCATAGGTATTCCCAAAGGAGAAGAAAAA
This sequence comes from Propithecus coquereli, assembly GCF_000956105.1. NCBI lineage: Eukaryota > Metazoa > Chordata > Mammalia > Primates > Indriidae > Propithecus > Propithecus coquereli. The sequence continues at coordinate 3,068,546 of NW_012153174.1, forward strand.
GCATAATAATTGGAAAACCTACTTGAGGAAATAATTGAGGAAAACTTGCCTAGTCTTGCTAGAGATTTAGTGATCCACATACATGAGGCTCAGAGAACTCTAGAGAAATATGCCACAAGAAGGATTTCATCAAGACATAAAGTCATCAGACTATCTAAAGTCAACATGAAGGGAAAAATCCTAAAATCAGCAAGAGAAAAATGTCTAGTCACCTATAAAGGAAATCACATCAAACTAACAGTGTGCTCCTCAGAAGAAACCTTACAAGCCAGAATGGGTCCCATTTTCAGAATTCTTAAACAAAAAAAAAATTGCTAACCACAAATTTTGTATCCTGCTAGAATAAGCTTCATAAGTGAAGAAGAAATAATCTTTCCCAGACTAGAAAATGGTGAGAGAATTCATCACCACTAGACTGACTCTATAAGAAATGCACAACGGAGTTCTAAACGTGAAAAGAAGGGTCGATACTTGCCATTATAAAAACACATGGAAGTATAAAACTGACAAATCTCATAGAACAGTTACACAAATGAGACTACAAGGCAACTAGATAAAAATTAACATTACAGCAGGAGCAAAACCTCACATATCAATATTAACCTTGAATGTAAATGAATTAAATACCCTGCTTAAAAGATATAGATTGAAGGAATGGTTAAAAAAAATACCCAACAATATGCTGCTAACTAGAAACCCACCTTACTACTAAAGACACTTATAGACTGAAGTAAAGGGGTGGAAAAAGATATTTCATGTAAACAGAAACCAAAAGTGAACAGAAGTTACTATACTTACATCAGATAAAGCAGACTTTAAACCAACAATAGTAAAAAAAAAGGCAAAGAATGTCACTGTGATAAAGGGATCAATTCAACAAGAATATATAACAATCCTAAATATATATTCATTCAACATCAGAGCACCAAGATTCACAAAACAAATATTACTAGACTTATAAAAAGAAATAGATAACAATACAGAAATAGTGGGGGACTTCTAAACCCCACTGAGAGCACTAGATAGGTCAGCAAGACAGAAAATCAACAAAGAAACACTGGATTTAAATTGGAGTTTAGACTAAATGGACCTAGCAGACATTTATAGAGCAGTCTACCAAACAATTGCAAAATATACTTTTTTCTCATCATCACATGGAACATTCTCTAAGATAGACCATATGTTAGGCCACAAAAAAGTCTTAACAAATTTTTAAAAATTGAAATCCTATCAAGTATTTTCTCAGAACACAATGGAATAAAACTACAAATCGATACCAAGAGGAACTTCAGAAACTATACAAATACGTGGAACAAATACAAAACAACTGCTCCTGACTAATCACTGGGTCACTGAAGAAATAAAGATAGAAATTTTTTAAAGTTTTAGAACAAATGAACAGGGAGACACAACATACTGAAACCTCTGGGATATAGTAAAAGTGGTGCTGGGAGGAAAGTTCATAGTGTTAAATGCCAACATCAACAAAATGGAAAGATCACAAATTAACAACCTAATGCCACACTTCAAGGAACTAGAAAAACAAGAAAAAAAAAAACCCCAAAGCTAGCAAAAGAAAAGAAATAACAAACATCAGAGAAGAATTAAATGAAATAGAGACCAAAAAAAATACAAAGAATCAATGAAATGAAAAGTTGGTTCTTTGAAAAGATAAACCAAATTGATGAACCACTAGCTACACTAACCAAGAAAAGAAAAGAGATGATGCAAATAAACACAATCAGAAATGAAAAAGAAGACATTACAACTGATACCACAGAAATACAAAAGACCATCAGAGACTATTATGAACAATACACTCACAAACTAGAAAACCCAGAGGAAACTGATGAATTTCTGAAAGCATATAACTTCCCAAGATTGAACTAGGAAGAAAGAGAACTACTGAATAAGCAATAATCAGTAACAATGTGGAATCGATAATAATAATAATAAAAAAATCTCTCAACACAAAAAAGCTCAGGACCAGACGGATTCACAGCCAAATTCTACCAAACATACAAAAGAAGAATTGGTGCCAATCCTACTGAAAATGTTCCAAAAGATCAAGCAGGAAGGAATCCTCTCTAACTCATTCTACAAGGCCAGCAATACCCTGATACAAAAGCCAGGAAAGAATGCAACAACAACAAAAACCCCTATAGACCAATATCACTGATGAACCAAGATGCAAAAATCCTCAACAAAATACTAGCAAGTCAAATCCAATAGCACAAAAAAAAGGATAACACACCAGGATGAAGTGGGTTTTATTCTAGAGATGCAAGTATGGTTGAACATATGCAAATCATTAAACATGAACCACCACATAAACAGAATTAAAAATGAAAACCATACAATCATCTCAATAGATGCAGAAAAAGCATTTGATAAAAGTCAGCATTGCTTCATGATAAAACACCTTCAAAAAACTCAGTATAGAAGGTACATGCTTAAAAATAATAAAAGCCATATATGACAAACTGACAGCCAACATCATACTGGACTGAGAAAAATTGAATGCATTCTTCCTAAGAACTGGAACAAGATAAGGATGCCCACTTTCACCACTTCTATTTAACATAGTACTGAAGTCCTAGCCAAAGCAATCAGGCAAGAGAAATAAATAAAAGGCATTTGAATTGGAAAAGAAGAAGTGAAATTATCTCTGGTTGTTAATGATATGATCATATACCTAGAAAACCCTAAAGAGTCTGCCAAAAGACTCTTAGACTTGATAAATGAATTCAGTAAAGTTTCAGGATACAGAAGAAATGCACAAAAATCAGCAGCATTTCTATACACTAGTAGCAATCAAGCTGAGATCAAATCAAGAGGTCATTGCCATTTACAATAGCTAAAAATAAAAATAAAATAAAATACCTAGGAATACATTTAACCAAGTAGGTGAAACATCTCTACAAGGAAAACTACAAAACATTGGTGAAAGAAATTATAGACAACACAAACAAATGGGAAAAGGTCCCATGCTCCTGGACTGGAAGAATCAATATTGTTAAAATGACCATACTTCCCAAAACAATCTACAGATTCAATGCAATTTCTATCAAAAAATCCCAATATTATTTTTCACAGAATTTGAAAAACCAAGCCTAAAATTTATATGGAACCAAAAGAGAGCCCAAATAGCCAAGGCAATTTTAAGAAAAAAGAACAAAGATGGAGACATCACATTACTTGACTTCAAATTATACTATAGCAACCAAAATATGTGATATTGGTATAAAAACAAACACATAGACCAGTGGAACAAAATAGATAACCCAGAAATAAATGCATGTATTTACAGTCATTTGATTTTCAGCAAAGTCAACGAAAACATACAGTGAAGAAAAAACATCTTATTCAATAAATAATGCTGGGAAAATTGGGTAGCCATATGTAGAAGAATGAAACTGGACCCCTATCTCACCATATACAAAAATTAACTCAAGATGGACTAAAGACTTAAACATAAAATCTGAAACTCTAAAACTACCAGAAGAAAACAGCAGAAACAATTCAGGATATTGTTCTGCGCAAAGATTTTATGTCTTAGACCTCAAAATCACAGGCATCAAAAACAAAAATAGACAAATAGGACTACATTAAACTAAAAATCTTCTGCATAGCAAAAGAAATATTCAACAAAGTGAAGAGATAACCCACAGAATGTGAGAAAATATTTGCGAACTAGTCATCTGACAAGGGACTAATATCCAGAACATAAAGGGAACTCAAATAACCCAACAGTAAAAAACCCAAATAATCCCATTTAAAAGTGGGCAAAGGACATGAATAAACATTTCTCAAAAGAAGACATACAGTTAAGTGTGGTGGCTCATGCTTGTAATCCCAGCACTTTGGGAAGCTGAGGTGGGAGGATCATTTGAGCCCAGGAGTTTGAGACCAGGGTAACATAGTGAGAACCAGTCTCTAGAAAAAAATTAAAAAACAAAAATAGCTGGGTATGGGGGGATGTGCCTGTAATCCCAGCAACTTGGGAGGCTGAGGTGGGAGGATCACTTGAGTCCAGGAGTATGAGGCTGCAGTGAGCTGTGATTGTGCCACTTCTAGACTGGGCAACAGAGCAAGACCCTGTCTCAAAAAAATAAAAAAAATAAGACATACAAATGGCAAACAGGTATATGAAAAAATATTCAGTGTTACTAATCATCAGGGAAATGCAAATCAAAAGGACAATGAGATATCTTAATTAGAATGGCTATTATTAAAAAGAAAACATAACAAATGCTGGCAAGATGTTGGTGGGAACGTAAATTAGTACAGCTACTATGATAAATAGTATGAAGAGTTCTCAAAAAAAAAAAAACAACT
>NW_012153174.1:3073820-3077464 GCF_000956105.1 Propithecus coquereli
ATATAAAATACTCAAATAAAACTTGAAAAGGCAGGAAAAGAAAAGGAAAAATGAAACAAAGAACAAATGTAAACTTCAGAACAAGGAAAATTATCATGAATATAAAGGGATATTACATAATGATATGGGGGTAAATTCTCCAAGATGACATAATCTCCTAAACATGTATGCACTTAACAACAGAGCATCAAAATGCAAAAGTCAAAAACTGATAAAAATGAAAGGAGAAATAGAAAAAACTATTGCTATAGTTGGAGACTTCAACACTCCACAGTAATTCATAAATCAAGCAGGCAGAAAATGAACAATGATATAAGTGAACAAAATAGCCCTATCAATCAAAATGATATGATTGACATTTACAGAATACTCTATCCAAGAACTGCAGAAAACACATTCTCCTCAAATTCACATGGGAGTCATCTTCAGGGAAGGGGACCTTTCCTTTCAGATCCTACAGCAGACTGAGGGGTACTCATACTGTGAGTTCCCTACCTGCCACCCTTCCCAGGTTCTGCTTGCCTGCTGACTCCAGCAGAGTGAGGCAAATCCTGACAAGGAGAGATATTGATCCAGCTTGGGCACACCCTGGGTGACCAGAGAGCAACACCCTTCTTTCTGGTAGGGTTGGGGATTGATCTCTGGGGCCCAGGGAACAGGTCTGCGGAACACATCCCTTACATCCAGGTCTCGATTGCATTGCCTGGGGGCACAGAAGGGATATTTGTGAACAGAGCCTACTGAGGTGTGTGTGCCTTCAGGGGCGGATCAGAGTGCTTGAGGGGCAACCCTCCTCCATGGGAGGGTGACACTCCGAGCTCAGGCTGTCATCCTGGGCAGGGAACCTCCCGGTCCGGTCCACATCACAGCCAGGGGAGATCCGCTGGCTTGAAGTGATGCCTTCTGCCAGAGGCCTGGTACAAACCAAAGAATAGGGAAGGGTGGAAAGAAGCGAGGCCTGCTCCAGACTGCAGGTCTCAGACAGCCCCACCCCCACACAGAGACTCTTTGGCTGAGTGGGGCCATTTCAGCCCCTCCCTGGCAGCTTTGCCCAGAAGCGGAGAACAGACCTTTGACCCCTGCTAATACCATCTGTGGAGCTTGAGGGCAGGTTGACCCAACCCAGCTCTGCCCAGCCTCACTCCCACAGCAGTCCCCACTAGGGTAGAGAATAAGGACACATCTGGAAGTCCTAGGGCCCCACCCACCACCTGAGGCACTAGAGTGCCTCTCCAAAGGAACAAGAGCTGATTACAGGACCCAAAAACAACACTGCAGCTTGTTCCTCCCAACAAGTACCACCTATTGACAGGGAGGTCATTCAGCACACCCTTTTACTGCATCTACTGACTCATCATACAGGGTGTGGTCGAATCTCACCCACAAACACCACAACTGGCTCAGAGACTAAACAGGGCGTGTCATTATGCAAATGAAAATCTAAAGGTAAGACGCAACAGCTGATCCAGATGGGAAGGAATCAGCAAAAGAACTCTGGATGTATGAAGAATCAAATGGAAAGCACACCCCCAAAGAGGAACACCAGCTCTCTAGCAATGGACATCACTCAAAGTCAGATCACTAAAATGACAGAAGAATAATTTCAAAAATGGATTGTAAGGAAACTCAATGATATGCAAAAGTAAATGGATATCCAACATAAAGAAATCACAAAAAACATCTAGGACTTGGAAGAAAAATTCACTAAAGAAATTGAAATATTAAAGAAAAATCAAACCAAACTTCTAGAAATGAAGAATTTATTCAAGGAATCACAAAACACAGTAGAAAGCCTCAAGAGCAGGGTAGATCAAACAGAAGAAAGAATTTCAGGGATTGAAGATAACACCTTTCAATTAAATAAGTCAGTCACAGAGGTAGATCAGAGAAATAAGAGAAAAGAGCAAAGCCTACAAGAAATGTGGAATTATGTGAAGAGGTCTAATGTGAGAATCATAGGGATCCCTGAGGGTGAAGAAGAAAATACACAAGGGTTGGATAAGCTATTTGAGGATATAATAGAGGAAAATTTCCCAGGCCTTGCCAAAAATCTAGATATCTAGGTACAAGAAGCTCAAAGGATTCTTGGGAGATTGATTGCAAACAAGAAGACATCATGACACACAGTCATCAGAATGACCAAAATAACCACCAAAGAGGCCCTCCTACAAGCTGTAAGGCAAAAGAAGCAGGTAACCCACAAAGGAAAACCCATTGGAATAATGGCCAAATTCTCAACTGAGACCTTACAAGCAAGAAGAGACTGGGGCCCCCTTCTCACTCTTCTCAAACACAATAATTCCCAGCCTAGAATCTTGTACCCCAAAAAACTAAGTTTCATATGCAAAGGAGAAATAAAGACCTTCCCAGGCAAGCAAAGACTGAAGGAATTCATCAAGACAAGATCTGCCCTGAAGTACTCAAAATAGTGTTATACATGGATCAGCATAATAAACACTTACTAATGTAAAATCATCCAAAAGCTAAAGATCAAAGGCCAGAAACCACAATGGCTCAAGAGAGAAAGCAACAAAGTTCAACTCAACAGGATGAACAGAATCTTCCCCACTTATCAATTCTATCAATAACTGTGAATGGCTTTAACTGCTCACTAAAGAGATATAGGCTGGCTGAATGTATAAATATACACAAGCCAAATATATGCTGTCTTCAGGAAACACATCTAACCCACAAGGATGCATTCAGACTCAAGGTGAAGGGATGGAAAACAATATTTCAAGCAAACACGGGCCAAAAGAAAGCCAGTGTGGCAGTTCTGACTTCAGATAACTTAGTCTTAAAATCAACAAAACTAATGAAAGACAAAGATGGTCACTATATAATGGTGAAGGGTACAATTTAACAAGAAGACCTAACAACTCTAAATATTTATGCACCTAACTCAGGGGCACCCGGATTCATAAAGCGAATCACACTTGATCTAAACAAAATGATAAACAGCAACCCTGTAATAGCTGGAGACTTCAACACTCCTCTGACAGAAAAGGACAGATCTTCCAAACAGAAAATAAACAAAGAAACAATGGACTTAAACCAAACTGTAGAACAAATGGGCCTGATTGACATTTACAGAACATTCTACCCCAAAACCACTGAATATATATTTTTCTCATCAGCTCACAGGACATTCTCTAAGATTGACCATATCCTAGGCCACAAAGCACGTCTCAACAAAGTTAAAAAAAATAGAAATTATATCATGCATCTTCTCAGGCCACAGTGGCACAAAATTAGAAATCAACTCCAACAGAAACTCTTGTCTCTACACAAAGTCATGGAAGACTAGACAAACTTCTGCTGAATGATTATTGCATTAAGGAAGAAATCAGATGGAAATCAAAAGATTCTTTGAACTAAATGACAAAGGAGACACAAATTATCAAAATCTGTGGGACACAGCTAAAGCAGTCCCGAAAGGAAAATTTATGTCCATAGATGCCTACATCCAAAAGACAGAAAGCTCACAAATCAACAATCTAATGAAACATCTCAAAGAACTAGAAAAGGATGAGTGAACCAGCCCCAAACCCAGCAGAAGAAAAGAAATAACAAAGATCAGGGCAGAACTAAATGAATTTGATAAGAAAAACTATACAGAAGATTAATAAAACAAAAAGTTTGTT
>NW_012153174.1:3089829-3093232 GCF_000956105.1 Propithecus coquereli
CGCACACACTCACCCATATATATCCTGCAGTCCAAACTTTCTTAAGAAATGTCTGGAGCCAGCCTTGGGAATTCCCTTAGTCCACCTCCATGTAGAGATATAGTGGCCTTCTCTTTCATAAAGCACCTTCTTATACTCTTCACTTTCATGAAAATGTGTCAGCTGATATAGTAAGCCTAATGGCCCAGTACTTGGTAGTATAGACTATATGTACCATGGGTACTTTTCTTGGAGCATGTATTTATATCAGCTCAGGCTGCTATAACAAAATATCACAAACAGGGTAGCTTAAACAAGAAATTTATTTCTCTGTTTTTGAGGTCAGAAGTCGGAGATTAAGGTGTCGTCAGGGTTGGTTTCTCCTGAGGCCTGTGTCCTTGTCTTGCAGATGGCCATCTTCTCATTGTACCCTCATGTGGCCTTTCCTCTCTGTGTGCATCCCTGGTGTCTCTTCCTCTTCTTGTAAGAACACAAGTCCTATTGGAATAGGGCCCCATCCTTATGACCTCATTCCATTTTAATTATCTCCTTAAAAGTTCTATCTCCAAATATAGTCACATTGGGGGTTAGGGGTTCAACCTATTAATTTTTAGGGGACACAATTCAGTCTATAGCAAACAGATCATAACCTGAAACTGACTGCCGTTCAGCACCTGTGAAAAGAAACTGAGCACAAATCCCATCTGTTCCTCTTGGAGTATAATGAAGTGAAATTAGAGAAATATAAAAAGGAACATGCTGTCAACGAGTATGAGGGGTGCTACATCATACGAGAGTTTCCACACACGGGTGGGCCAGGTAAAGTAGAAGGAATGTGTTGTTAGATGAAATCCGGCAGAGAGAGCCACCACCAGGAATGTGATCCAAGGATGCCACAGGGGAGACAAGAACCAATCTGCCTTTGGGGACATGGGTGATTCTCTGGGATCAGAGTCAGAAGGTCTGACAGAGGGCAGGAGAAGAAGGCCAAAAATAGCGGATATCAAAGATCTGGGTACATAACAGATACACACTTCAGTGCCCCAGTCTGCCTCACCACTCAAAAAATTTAGGAAACCTATAATTTAGGTCCAGGAAAAAAATCCAGAGGACTATTTACAAAAGGTATGAATGCTCTCTGGAGAGTTCTAACATTTTAGTGTGGATTTCAGCTGCCTAGTGTGAATACCTGTCCTCAGTTTGGCATTTGGGGATCCTTAAGCCTTCTTTTAAATAGGAATGTCAGTCATGAATCGCAAGAGATAGGAGAAAATCTAGCAACATAAAAGCCAAATTCCAAGACAAAGAAAAGAGAAAAATCAGGAAAAATGAAGATTGAAAACTATATTTTTAATATACTCAGGAAGACCTGAGATATTTCAACCACAAGACAGAAGAGTATTCCATAAAAGAGAATGATCAGAAAGCAGTGAGAAATTCCCCAACAGATACTACACACTAATCGGGTGAGGGTTACACGAAAAGCCCAGACTTCACCACTGTGAAATATATCCATTTAACAAATATGCATATGTATATGTACTCCATAAATCTATAAAAAGAATTTAAAGTTGTTTTTCAAAAAATGTATCATGAACTGTCAGAAAAAAAAGCAAAAAAAGAGCTATTGGGAAAGAAAATCAGGAATGTTAAAAATAAAAGCAGAGCTTGTAAAACACAATAGAAAGTCAAAGAAATCCTCTAAAAATCGAAATGAAGGGGAGATGTAAAAACCTACCTATCAGGTACAATGAACACTATTCGGGTGATGGGCACACAAAAAGCCCCAACTTAAGCCTTATACAAGGTATCCATGTAACAAAAACATTTGTATCCCCTTAATATTTTGAAATTAAAAAAAAAAAATGAGAGAGAAGAGGCACAAAAAACCAATCCAATATAGGAAGTTGGAAGGTAAAGCTAAGGAAATATCCCAGATAGTAGAACAAAGAAGGTCAGCAAATAGAAGAGATACAAGAAAAATAAAGGATCATTTCTCAAGACCTAAGATCTGAATAAGTCCAGAAACACATCTACCAATACAGAGGAACGATGGAATGAGTGGGAAGACATTTGCAGACATCCCTATAAAGTTTAAATCAGCAAGGATAAGGAGAAATTCCTAAAAGCTGCCGAAGAGAATAAACGAGTTACCTACTGAAATACCAGAATCAGACGGACATCAGACTCCTCAACAACAACATGGATGGGAGAGGACAATGAAGATAGGCCTTTGATGTTTTGATTAAAAAAAAAAGATTTTTAACCTAAAATTAGGTTAAAAATTAACCAGCCAAATTATCAGTCAAGTGTGGGGACAGAATATAGATACATTAAGACACATGAGAACTTAGAAAATTTAACCCCTTTATGCCTTTTCTTAGGAAGTTACTTGAAGATTAAAGAAAGTACAAGAAAGAAAAAGACACAGGGTGTAGTTAACCGTTGAGAGGTTGAGCAGTGAAGACAAATCCAGAGTGACACAGTATGGTTTCTCTAGAGAACACATGTCCGGATGGGCGCAGAGGACAAAGGAGATGAGGCCTCTCCGTTAAGAAACAGGACTCCCAGCAAAAGAACCCCAAGCACAACTGCAAGGATGTAAAATGTTTAATACTGTTATTTTCCAAACAAGAAACCAAAGTTCATGAGAAACCACAGGCACAATTAAAAGAAGTAAAATAAAATCATGGTCCACTTTAGGAAATTCAGATGTAATATGATTTTAAGTGCTTGGAAGAGTGAAATCCAGACGACCTTGGTGTTAAGAACGTTTTCCTTCAAATGGCCCATCACCTGTGACCTGCTGAGAAAGAAATACAATCCTAGCTTACCACTTTGTCTGAAAGTGAACAATAATTTAATAACCATAATAAGGTGACTACTTATTGATATTCAAGTAAGTAAGCATATGAAGAAAGCAAGGTTACGGAATATAACACTGTCGTGGCAACAGTTAGCAATATTTACAATGTAAAAATAAAGTATAATTTACAAAAAAGGGAGGCAAAAGGGGAGTTCTAAGGTTTAAATGTGTCCCCCCAAAAAGCATGTGCTGGAAACTTAATCACCAGTGCACCAATGCAACATCAGGCCATGAGGACAGAGGAAGTGGATTCATGCCTCTATTGTGAGAGTAAGTTCACTACGGTGGGAGTGGGTTTCTTATAGAGGGACGTGTTTGTCTCTCTCTTTCTCTCTCACCCTCTCACCCTCTGCCATGGAATGATGCAGCAGGAAGGCTCTTGCCATACACTGGGCCCTTCCTTGATCTTGGATTTATCAGTCTCCAGAATCATGAGTCAATAAATTTCTGTTCTTTGTAAATTACCCAGTCTCAGGTATTCTGTTACAACAGCACAAAACGGATTAAGACAGAGAGAAAATTTAGGGGTGCTATTACCATAAACTTAGAGGAGAATTA
>NW_012153174.1:3104528-3106798 GCF_000956105.1 Propithecus coquereli
AGTTTTTTAAGAAAAATACCTAAAAGTGTAGCTGCTGGTTAAGCATATTTTTAAGCTTTTAAAACACAGTACTGAATTTCCCCAAAGAAATAATATACCAGTTTGCACTGATATATTAGAAATGCATGCTATCAAGATCAAGTATTAATTTGTTTTCACCTTATTTTCATTAAAATTTGCATTTTGTAGATTACATGTGCACTCATCCAAGGGATGCCTTCCAAAAATATGAGTAAAAATTTAATTTAGACAATACAAAGTCATTACAACATAATCACTATGGCAATGTAGTCCCAGCATTATATATTAGCAATTGTTCTTTTACTTGTTTAAAACCCCTGTTATCATGACAAGTTCCCTGCTATAACTCTTTTAGCTACCTTCATACAATTGTTGGACAATAATAGACTGCACTGATTTTATGAGACCCATCATAGTACTAATGGACTTCCAATAGTTCCTACCTGCACATTAATCTTTTCCTTCTGTATTACTAATCTATTGATACGTGAAAAATTATCCTCAAAATTTTGTGGCTTAAAACAACATTTATTACCTCATGGCTTCTTAGGGTCAGGAATGTGGAAAAAGCTTTACTGTATGTTCCTGGCTCAGGGTCTCTCATGGAGCTGCAGTCAAGCTGTCAGCTTGGGACACAGTGGTTTTTTTGTTTAAAGTGGCATTGTTTAAAGACTTAACTGGGGCTAGAGGGTCTGTTTCCAAAAAGGCTCACTCACATGGCTATTGGCTGGACTCGTCAGTTTCTCTTTGGCTGGAAGTCTCATTTCCTCATTACATGGCCCTCTTCATGAGGCTGCCTGATTGTCCTCAAGACATAGCAATTAAATTTCTCCAGAAAGAGTGAGAGGGGAGGCAGGCAGGGGGTAAGGGGAGTGGCTGTTGGTTACATAAATCAACTCCAGTTTTAATGTAGTAGGGAACTACACAAGGCCCTGAACACTAGGAGACAGGGATTACTGGGGCCATTGTGGCAGGAAGAATCATGCTCTTCCCACCAAGAGATATCATGTCCTAATCCCTGGACCCCATGAATATTACCTTATATGGAAAAGTCTTTACAGATGTGATTCAGTAAAGGGTCTTGAGATAAGGAAGTTATTCTGGACACTCTGAGTGGATAATATTCCTAAATGCCATCACCAGTGTCCTTATAAGAGAGTGACAGAGGGATATTTTACAGACACACAGAGGATAAGGAGATGTGAATATGGTGAAGAGAGAGTTTGAAGATGTGGCCACAAGCCAAGGAATGCTAGCAAACACCAGAAACCAGAAGAGACAAGGAATGGTTTCTTCTCTAGAGCCTCCAAAAGGAGTGTGGCCCTGCCAACACCTTGATTTTTGCCCAATGATACTGATTTCAGGCTTCTGGCCTCCAGAACCAGGAGCAAATACCTTTCTTCTCTTTTAAGCCATCAAATTTGTGGGTTTTGTTATAGCAGCTACATGAAACTGATACAGGCTACTACATGTTCTATATCCTCAAACATTTCCTAAAAGCTACTTTAAGTAACTGCTGCGCAATTAGCTTTTTTAATATCCAAAGAAATGCTTTATGTTTAATTCTTTGCCACTAGTTCAGCACTATAACTTGCACATGGTTTTCAGCCAGCCGTTAGAGGTAAAAACTATTTGTCAAACATGAAATGAATACCCTAGAGGCCAAGCAATAAATATCACAGCTAGTGGAATATGTTTAATTTGGCATAACATTCATTAATTCAGCGTGCAGCATAGCATGCCAAAGCACATGACTCAAAGTCCACGACCCGTTCTGCGTCTGGCTTTCCTTAGTAAGAAGTGTGCCACTGACAATGATTGTTTTATATATATAAACAGCTAGTGAGGAATCATTTCAAGATAAGTAGTATTATGATCAGGGCTATTTCAGGTGATATTATTTGGCATACAGGAGTTTTAAACCAGCTAAGTAATTTTTAAATTTGAAAGATTTTTGGATGTTTGTATTTCTACTTTTGCGACATGCTTTTTCCTATCTTTTGTCCAGTTTTCTATTATGATATTTACCTTTTCATTGTTTTTAAAATATTTAACTACTAAATATTAAACCATATCTCTTGCATGTATTGCCCAAATATTTTTCTCACATTTTCATTTACCTTTTAAGTGTGCTTAAGCAGTTTTTCTCTGTATAGAACTTATCTTTTTATGTGACCACCCATGTTAATCACCTTCTCCATCATGGAGTCTGCCTTCAGTGTAATCTTTAGAAAATCTTCCCATTACAC
>NW_012153174.1:3110403-3111833 GCF_000956105.1 Propithecus coquereli
CATGTATATACACCTGGTCCCAGACTGTATTTGTGTGGAGCTGAATTGACTTTTGTGTCAAGAAATTTGCCTACTCAATTGTCCAGAATAGTCTTCCTGTCAATATTTGGAGAATAAATGAATATTATTTAAAATTAATAAACCAAGAAATAGAATTTCACTTAGTATTATGAATGAACTACCAGGAAGACCAAGCACAGCATAATTATTGCCTCTGATGAGTGAGTCTAGAGGGTGGGGAGGGCTAGGGAAAATTGTTAGCTGTAGCGAAGCTGCTATCACTATTTGATACTTTACCATGTGCATCTATTATTCTGATTGAACTTTGAAAAATTATTTATCAGAAGTTACTTAGAAAGCTATATCCATGAAAATTGTCTAAAGGACAGGCAATCTAACTCTTATTCTCTATAAATTCTTGGACTAAAGCCATCATAGTGCTGTGCACCTGGGCCATATGCTTAGGTTCTCCTCCCAGAAGTTGTTTTTGTGGAACTATGGTTCTGCATCATAGCGTGGGCCTCCACTGAGCAATAGCATAGGCAGCAGCCCTGAGGATCTCATTGTTGTCTTTACTGCACAGGTATTTCTAAAGACATTGTTTAGTCCACTGCTGAGAACCTGCAGGTGTCCATTTTCTCTGGACTTAATACCAGAAATAAATGTGCTTCTTCTAAGAACTGATGAGCTTTGATGATCACTGACTCAGCTAATAAATCACATTTCCTTCTCTGTGTGGGCTCACAATCCTACAGGTGGTCCACTCCTAGACTCCCAAAGCATGCGTTGTTCATTTCATTTTCCCTACCCTTAGCCTCTCTTTGGCCACATTTACTCACTTAATTATCTCTAGTGTTGACTTGTTTTATCTAACGTAGTTCAGTAAACTACCCTTAAACCCTTTTAGGAAAGACATGGAAGGAAAAGAGGCAGGGAAGGGAAAAGGCAGGAAATTTAGTACATAAATTGAAAAAGGTTCTTAAAGAATACTTTAGCACATTCAGGAATTTATGTACAAAGAGATAATTTTTAAAAACAACTTTTAATGCTAATATACATTTTTCTATTTATAGAAAAGCCTTATTAATTTAACTCTACCAATTATGATGTTATAATTCTAATACATGAAAAAATAAACTTTTGTACTTGAGAAAACACAGTCTCGGGGAAGAAAAACAGAAATAGGTAATTTAGGGCCTGTGTATGTTATTCAGAAGACTCTGAAACTACAGGCAAAATTTTGAGAGCACATACGTTTTCTTGGTGAGAGAATTCACAATCTTTATTAAAATTTCAAAAGGGTTTTAAAAAATAGATTGAAGATCACTGAAAAAGTTCAGCCCCACTATGTATATGGGTTTTTATTCAGTAAAAACTTAAGAATAATTTCTTCTTTTATGTATTTTCAAGAACTTATCCATCACTTAACG
>NW_012153174.1:3111883-3114716 GCF_000956105.1 Propithecus coquereli
GGAATGAAAAAGGAGAAATTACAACTGATGCCACGGAAACACAAAATATCATCTATGAATACTATGAAAACCTCTATACACATACACTTGAAAATGTGGAGGAATGGATAAATTCTTAGAATCACACATCCTCCCTAGGCTCAATCAGGAAGAAATAGAATTCCTGAACAGACCAATATTAAGTACCAAAATTGAAACATCAATAAAAAGTCTTCCTAAAAAGAAAAGTCCCAAACCAAATGGTTTCACACCTGAATTTTACCAGACCTACAAAGAAGAAATGGTGCCTATCCTGCAGAAATTATTCCACAACATTGAGAAGGAAGGAATCCTCCTGAACATGTTTTATGAAACCAACATCACTTTGATACCAAAACCAGGAAAGGACCCAACAAAAAAAGAAAACTGCAGACCAATATCCCTTATGAATATGATGCAAAAATTCTCAAGAAAATCCTAGCAAACCGAATTCAGGTGCTTATCAAAAAAATAATCCATAACGACCAAGTGGGCTTCATCCCAGAGATTCAGGGATCGTTCAACATACGCAAATCTATAAATGGAATTCACCACATAAATAGAAGGAAAAACAAAGACCATATGATCTTCTCAATAGACACAGAAAGCATTCAAAAAAATTCAACAACCTTTTATGATAAGAATGCTTAACAAAATAGTCATAGACGGAACTTACCTAAAAATGATACAAACCATACATGACAAACCCATAGCCAATATCATACTGAATGGGGAAAAATTGAAAGCACTCCCACTTAGAACTGGAACCAGACAAGGTTGCCCTCTATTACCGCTTCTATTAAACATAGTGCTGGAAGTCCTAGCCAGGCAATCAGACAATAGAAGGAAATCGAAGGCATCCAAATGGGGGTAGAAGAGGTCAAACTATCACTCTTTGCTGATGATGTGACTTTATAAATAGAAAACCCCAAAGATTCTGCCATGAGACTACTGGAATGGATAAACAAATTCAGCAAAGTCTCAGGTTACAAAATCGGTGTACAGAAATCAGTAGCATTCCTATATGCCAACAACAGTCAAACTGAGAACCAAATCAAAGACTCAATATCCTTCACAATAGCAGCAAAGAAAATCAAATACCTAGGAATATATTTAATGAGCAAGTAAAAGACCTCTACATGGAAAACTACAAAACACTGAGGAAGGAAATAGCAGAGGACGTAAACAGGTAGAAAATCATACCATGTTCATGGGTCAGCAAAATCAACATTGTTAAAATGTCTATACTACCCAAAGTTTTCTATAGACTCAATGCAATCCCTATTAAAATACCAACATCATTTTTTACAGATCTAGAAAAAATAATTCTACACTTTGTATGGAACCAGAGAAGACCCCGTATACCAAAAGCAATCTTAAGCAAAAAGAACAAATTGGGAGGCATCAATTTACCAGGCTTCAAGTTATGCTACAAGGCTATAGTAACTAAAACAGCATGGTACTACCACAAGAACAAAGACATAGACCAGAACAGAACTTAGAATCCAGATATAAAACCATCCTCATATAGCCATGTAATCTTTGACAAACCAGACAAAAACACACACTGGGGAAAAGAATCCTTATTCAATAAATGGTGCAGGAAAAATTGGATAGCCACATGTAGAAAACTGAAACAGGATCTGCACCTTTCACCTCGCACAAAAAGAAACTCATGGTGGATAACAGACTTAAACCTAAGGCATGAAACTATAAGAATTTTAGAAGAAAATGTTGGAAAAACTCTTACAGACATTGGCCTAGGCAAAGAATTTATGAAGAAGACCCTAAAGGCAATCATAGCAACAATGAAAATAAATAAATGGGACATGATCAAACTAAAAAGCTTTTACACAGCTAAGGAAACTATCATGAGAGCAAATAGACAACCTACAGAATGGGAGAAAATAGTCTCATGTTACATATCCAACAAAGGGCTGATAACTAGAATCTATATAGAACTCAGGAAAATAAGCAAGAAAAAATCAAACAACCGTATTAAAAAGTGGGCAAAGGACATGAACAAAAACTTTTCAAAAGAAGATAGACTAATGGCCAACAAACATATGAAAAAATGCTCAAGATCTCTAATCATCAGGGAAATGCAAATCAAAACCACAATGAGACATCACTTAACTCCAGTGAGAATGGCCTTTTTCAAAACAGTCCCAAAACTATAAATGTTGGCGCGGATGTGGAGAGATAGGAACACTCATACACTCTTGGTGGGACTACAAACTAGTACAACCTTTATGGAAAGTAATATGGAGATAACGGAAAGAAATGCAAGAAAAACTACCATTTGATCCAGCAATCCCATTACTGGGCATCTATCCAAAAGAACAGAAGACATTCTATTGCTCTAATGTTTTTAACAGCACAATTCACAATTACAAAGATATGGAAACAACCCAAGTGCCCATCAATAAATGAATGGATTAATAAAATGTGTTATAGGTATACCATGGAGTTCTACTCAGCCACAAAAAACAATGGTGATCTAGCACCTCTTGTATTATCCTGGATAGAGCTAGAACCCATTCTACTAAGTGAAGTATCACAAGAATGGAAAAACAAGCACCACATGTACTCACCCTCAAACTGATATTAACTGTTCAACACTTAAGTGCACACATAGTAATAACATTCATCGGGTGTTGGGCAGGTGGGGGGGTGGAGGGGATGGGTATATTCACACCTAATGGATGCGGTGAGCACCATCTGGGGGATGGACACACTTGGAGCTCTGACTTGGGTGGGGCAAAGGCAATATATGTAACCTAAACATTTGTATCCCTGTAATATGCTTAAATAA
>NW_012153174.1:3117386-3162107 GCF_000956105.1 Propithecus coquereli
TTGTCTTGGTGAATTCCCTCAGTCTTTGCTTATCTGAGAATGTCTTTATTTCTCCTTCATATGTGAAACTTAGTTTTGCAGGGTACAAGATTCTAGGCTGGGCATTATTCTGTTTCAGAAGAGTGAGAATGGGGCCCCAGTCTCTTCTTGCTTGTAGGGTTTCCGTTGAAAAGTCTGGAGTTATTCTCTTGGGCTTTCCTTTGTATGTTACTTGTTTCTTTTGCCTTACAGCTCATAGAAGGGCCTCTTTAGTGGCTGTTTTTGTCAATCTGATGACTGCGTGACGTGATGTCTTCCTATTTGCATTGAATCTCCCTGGGGTCCGTTGAGCTTCTTGTACCTGTATATCTAGATTTTTTATCAAGGCCTGGAAAATTCTCCTCTATTAATTCTTCAAATAGCTTATCCAGCCCTTGAATGTTTTCTTCTTCACCTTCCGAATCCCCTATCACCCTTAGGTTCGGTTTTTTCACATAATCGCACAGTTCTTGTAGGCTTATTTCTTTTCTCTTAATTTTCTGCTTGATTTCTGTGACTGACTTATTTAATTGGAAGGAGTTGTCTTCAATCTCTGAGATTCTTTCTTCTGTTTGATCTACCCTGTTCTGGAGGCTTTCCATGGTGTTTTGTAGTTCCCTGAATAAGTCCTTCATTTCCAGGAGATCAGTTTGATTTTTCTTTAATATTTCAATTTATTTAGTGAATTTTTCTTCCAAGTCCTGGATTTTTTTTGTGATTTCTTTGTGTTGGTTATCCATTTTTTCTTGCATATCATTCAGTTTTCTTACAATCCATGTTTGAAATTCTTCTTCTGTTATTTTAGTGTTCTGAGTTTGGTTAATATCCATTGCTGGGGAGCTGTTGTTCGTCTTGGGCGGTGTGCTTTCCGTTTGAGTCTTCATACTTCCAGAGTTCTTTTGCTGGTTCCTTCCCATCTGGATCAGTTGTTCCTTCTTGCCTTTAGATTTTTGTTTGGATAATGACACGCCCCATTTAGTCTCTGAGCCAGTAGGTGGTGTTTGTGGGTGAGATTCGACCACACTCTTTATGATGAATCAGTAGATGCAGTAAAAGGGTGTGCAGGATGACCTCCTTGTCAGTAGGTGGCACTTGCAGGGAGGAGTGAGCTGCAGTGCTGTTTCTGGGTTCTGTAGCCAGCTCTTGTTCCTCTAAAGAGGCCCTCTTGTGCCTCGGGTGGTGGGTGGGGCCCTGGGATTTCCAGGTGTGTCCCTATTCTCCACCTCAGAGGGGGCAGGACCGGGAGTGAGTCTAGGTGGGGCTGGGTTGGGTAAGCCTGCCCTCAGGCTCCACAACTGCTGTTCACAGGGGTCAAAGGTCTGCTCTTTGTTTCTGTGCAGAGCTGCCGGGAGGGGCTGAAATGGCTCCATTAAGCTGAAAGTCTGGGCTTGGGGGCTGGGGCTGTCCAAGAGCCGCACTCTGGAGCAGGTCTCGCTCCCCTCCAATCTCCCCCGCTCTGTGTCCTCTCCCAGGCCTCTGCCAGCAAGCGGGACCTCAGACTTATGGATCTCCCCTGGCTGTGACATGGGCCGGGAGGTTCCCTACCCAGGATCACAGCCCGAGCTGGGTGCACAGCCCTCTTTTGGGAGGAGGGTTGCCGCTCAGGCACGCTGATCTGCCCCTGAAGGTACACACTCCTCAGTAGGCTCTTTCACAGACCTCTCTTCTGTGCCCCGGGGCAGTGCGATCATGAATTGTGACCTGATTGTACGGGGTCTGGTCTGCAGGCCTGTCCCCTGGGCCCTGGAGATCAATCCCTGACCCTGCCAGGGGGAGGGGTGCTGGTCTTAAATCACGTACAGGGCGCCCAAGCTGGATCTATTTCACTTCACCTCGGGATCTGCCCCACTCTCCTGGAGTCCCCAGGCAAGCAGCACCTGGGAGGGCTGGCGGGTAGGGAACTCGCAGTCTGAGTACCCCAGTCTGCTGTAGGGCCCCAAAAGGAAAGGTCCCGTTCCTTGGAGATGCCTCCGTGTGGTGGCTAAATTTGCTTTCTGGGCACGCACGGGTAGGGAGGGGGAAGAAGAGAATGGAGCACTATGGCGTCTGCCGCTAGGCTCGGGTCTGCACCCGAGGAGGTGCCCCGAGGGGGCTGGGAGTTGGGCGCTGAGTCCACAAGAGGCCACTGCTACTGGCGGCAGCCGTCTCTGGGCTGGTGTCGGCAGGTCTCTCCAGCCGCTCAGGAGCCACCAGCAGTCTGAGCAGTCTGAGATGCAAGGGAGGGGGAAGTTAACCGCTCCACCTACCCTTGTCGCTGGTCTCTGAGCCTCTCGGGACCTTTCTCCTTCCAGTTCTCCTCCGCAGCATCTTCCCGTGGAGTCAGTCTCCTGTAGTTTCAGGCACCCTTCCTTCCGACCCTCACCCGATTTATGTTTCTCTGCTAGCTTATTTTTTTCTCTTTCTTCTAAAATTCGTCTTTTTTGCAGAGACACTCTGACTGGCGGCTTTTCTCGTCCCCCATCTTGGCTCCTCCCCTATATGTTCATTTTTTAAAGGAGAAAACAAAATCATGTTACCATTTGACTATTAACGTTTTTGCAGAAATATTTTTCTAGTTTTCTTCCCATCCATCAGTTAATTTTTGAATGTTACAAGATTTATAGGTTTATGATAAGAAGTATCTGATTTTTTATAAAAAACCTTGAGGCCAGATGTGGTGACTCATGTCTGTAAGTAATCTCAGCACATTGGGAGGCCAAGGCGGGAGAATCACTTGAGGCCAGAAGTTTGAGACCAGACTTGACAACATAGTGAGACCCCCATCTCTACCAAAAACAAAAACATTAGCCAGGCATGGTGGCACATCCTGTAGTCCCAGCTACTTGGGAGGCTGAGACAGGAGGATTGCTTGAGGCCAGGAGTTTGAGGCTGCAGCAAACTATGATGGCACCACTGCATTCCAGCATGAGTGACAGAGCAAGACTGTCACCAAAGAGAAAAACAAAACTTTGAAATAAATCATATCTTACAGAGTGTCCCTGGAACAGCTATTCATTGAAAGGTTGTGGTGGAGCTGGAATAACATGGAATTTGCTGTCTCAGGGCCAGATTTAATCATTTTCACATCCAACAGCTATAGCATTTTGAACAAGTCATTTTACTTTCCCAGGTCTCTATTTTCTCATCTGCATGTTGGGGACAATTATAACTAATAAAATTATGTATTTCATCTACTCTTCTGGCTTATTGTAGAAATCAGATGAGAAAATATAAGTTGAAATGCTTTGTAATCTCTAAATAGCTTGCAGATATTTTTTTTCTTTATTTCAAAAATGTTGCTATTTCTTTTTTTGAAAACAATAAAATAACCCTTTATTTAATAGCTTGAATCTCATCATAAACAGAAAACTGACTTTTAGAGCAATATGTTTGGTATCTGGAGATCACTAAACAGTTTTAGTTTTGAAAAGAAACCAAAAGAATATAAAGGTAATCAGGGAACTCAAAAAGACAACCAACTGCTTTTCTATAACCCTCTATTTATCATCTTTTATTTAAATAAAAAACTTGATTTGTAAGTTTTCTGTATTCTAAGATGTACCTGTATATGATACCCTGCACTGGAGGCTTGAAGTATGATTATAAGACTTTTGTGACTTTAATGGGGCATTATATTAAGCCACCTATCGCAATACGGACGTTAGTTAGGAGAGTTTGTCAGTGAAGGGCCTCAAAATAAAGATGTAAAAGTATCTTTTTAAACCAGAAAACCATATTTGAATCTTTAGTACAAAAGTCCTTTAAGTTTAGATGTAGTTAGTTTAAATATATTAGAAAACGTCAGGGTATACTGGATGTTAATCACAGAATAATAGTAATATAATAATATTAATAAATATTTATTTAATACTAAATTATTGATATAAAGTCCAGGTGTTCTTCAAATTTTATTAATTTTTATTACTAATTTTATTCTTTTTCCTCAATTTTTAAGCCTGACTATACATAAACTATCTTAGACATATGAAAATAGATTTTAATTTTAAAGAACTCTTTCAAAAAATGGCTTTAAGACCATCTTCGCTAATGCAATGTTCGATGTTCCATGATTGTTAAAAAGAAATTCTTCTTGTATCTATCCTATGTTCCTTAAGTCGGGAGAAGTATAGCTGGCTATCATCTTCAATATGAAAATATGGAAATAAGAGGACATTTTACTTTCTATCATCATAGTCCAATTTAAATTACACGTTGCACTGGAGAACCTGTAATTAATTTCACGTTGCTGACCACGGGCATTCTAGAGGCTTTAATTTTGCATTGAAGGATCATAACTGTTTGGTTTTTATGCATGTCTATTTTTTTTAATTGGTAGGAATTTTTTTTTCCAAAATATTACGGGGCTACAAATGTTTTCGGTTACATGTATCTATTTTGCTATGCTTGAGTCAGGGTGATCAGTGTGCCCATCACCCAGATCATGTTCGTTGTACCCATTAGGTAGGTTTTCACCCATCCCCTCCTCCTGCCCTACCCCTGCTTGATTTCCACTGAGTTTTACTTCCTTTTGTGCACACATGTGAAAAATAGGGAGTGCTTCACGAATTTGTGTGTCAACCTTGCTAATTTTCTCTGTATTGTTCCAATTTTAGTATATGTGCTGCCAAAGAAGGCTCGAATGTTACTGTTTCTCAGGTTATTTTTATATTTTCTCTTTTGGAATTACCTGCAAAATCCACTTACATCTTATATAGGAAAAGACACCTCATTAATTAATAGTGTAGCTTTATTTTTCACCTAAGTGTATTTTATTCACTTACCTATTTTATTAACCATATTTCCTGTGTCCCCCAAATCAAATATAACTAACATTTTATAATCTCTGAAGGCAAAGCAACTAGTTTAGCTAAAATCTTTCTAAATGTTTAACTTGCCAATGCTGTGACTTTGAAAAGGAAAACACTCATTTTGATATATGTCTAAGGTTGTTATTGTTTCTAAGTTATTCACATGGTTTTCTTGTCATATTTCCTAATGTAGGCCAATTTATCATTGTAATCCTTAATATGTTTTATTTCACTTCAATATATGTACTGTCTGAATCTACTCAGGCTGCTATAACAAAATGCCATAGACTGAGTGGCTTATAAACAACAGACATTTATTCCTGACAGTTCTGGAGGCTGGGAAGTCCAAGATCAAGGTGTCAGGGGAGACAGTGTCTGGTGAGGGCCCACTTCCTGGTCCATAGATGGCGCCTTCTCTGTCCTCCCGTGGTGGAGGAGCAAGGCAACTCTCTGGGGTCTTTCTTACAAGTGCACAAATCCCATTCATGAAGGCTCATGATATAATCACCTCCCAAAGGCTCAACATCCTACTACCATCACCTTTGGGGTTAGGATTTCAACATACGCATTTTGGAAGGACACAAATATTTAGACCATAGCAAATATGTAAGTTATTTACATTTTACTTAATAAACATATGAAATATGAAGAGTAAGGGCATGATAGGACAAATATAAAAAGATGCAAGGCCAGAAAGGCACACATACTGAACTGTACACTTCAAAATGGTCAAGATGGTAAATTTTATGTTATGTGCTTTTTACCACCATATTTATTAATAGGAAGGCACAGAGAACTAGATCATAAGATGAATGGTGATTGTGAACTCAAGCACTAAGCTTTCTACTAATCTTTCATCACCAACCAATAAAAAGTCTTGAAAGGAGCTAATAATTAGTCATATTGCCCCCACTTTAATATACTTGTTCTCAAATATTATATTAATATCAGCAAAAATATAACACAAAACCAAAGCCCTTTCTCCACCTTCACCTCATACAAAACTTAGCTAAATTCAGCCAACAATAGGAGTATAAAATGCGTTCTTTACAGAATGTTACAAGCAGAAGAACGGCCATTTACAGCAGTGATTGTAACCTGCCTCCCAAATCCTCTCCTGTCGTTTTTTTGACTGTCACAAGTTGAGCAATTATTCTAAATTTGTAAAACTGAACATCATTCTGTTGCATTGCATTGCAAACATAACTTCTATTATTTTGTTCTGATGAACAGGTCTTAGCAATTACAGTGAGATCGAATGGATGCAGACGCTACAGATGGATGTGTCGTAATAGCTTTAAACCACCAGAAGGAGCTCTAAAGCAGACTACAGGGAAATATTGGACCTGCTGGCAAAGAGGGAAAAATAATATATTGTCTACAGATGGAGAGTTTAAACCACATTAAAACTTAATAAAGAATTACAGAGTGGCTGAGGGAGTTATAACACTAAAAAGTCTTCAGAAGACAAAATACAAGGGCCTAAAGGCATTATGTTAGTACTGTGTTTTGGGGCTTTTTTTAAGGGGAAAAAATACACAAGAAATATTGATTCAATTAGTGAAGCCGAACAAGGCATGAGATTGTAAATGAGAATGAATTTACACAGAGCTTCTCAATCCCTCCATCTGCCAAAATATTCCTTTCAGTGTAGTCAGCCTTGTGCATGAGCATTGGAGGATGATTCAAAAGATGACAAAGGTCTCCCTTAGTCATAAATCTTTCTTCTGATTAACCTCTGAAATCTGAAATTCTTAAGACTTGTATTTACCTTAAGCACTTTAATTATGTCTTAACACTCTAATGCCTGCAATTGAGTGAAGGCTTTCCCTTAACTTGGTTGAGTAACGTTGATTATTACCAGGATTTAGCTTAAATGGCTTAATCTTTTACTATACATCATTACATACTAGGAAGGCAAGGCCCCGAGCATTAAAATGATAATAATTTTAAATTATGGGGAGGAGGCCAGGTCTATAGCCCGTGAAATCCTGTATCGGGGAACCTGCCAGGGCCAGGTGCATCTGTGGAAGAAGAATAACATCAACCACAAAGTGACAACGAAGAAGCACAAAAAACAAAACCGACTCCCCTCTTAGTCCGCTCCGGCTGCCTTCACAAAGTACCACACACTGGATCGCTTAAACAACAGAAATTTATTTTCTCACAGTTCTGGAGGCTTGAAGTCCAAAACCAAGGTGTCGGCTGGGTTGGCTCCTTCTGCAGCCTCTCTCCTCGGCCTGCAGACAGCTGTCCTCTCCCTGTGTCCTACGCGGTCTTCCCCCTGTGGGTGCGTGTCTGTGTCTCGATTTCCTCTTCTTGCAAGGACGCCAGTCATGTTGGATTAGGGTCCACCCTAACAACCTAATCTTACCTTAATCGCCCCTGTAAAGGTCCTCTTTCCAAATACAGTCACATCCTGAGGTACTGGGGGTTATGGCTTCAACACACTAATTTTAGGGGACAAAATTCAGCCCATACAGTCCCCTCCTTCCCAGAGTTGCTCAGACGTCTGCAGGGCAGTGAGGTGGCCATGATGCCATGGAGAGGGCCTGAGTTTTACAACTGTTTCCTACCAGCGTGACCTGGGGAAATTAGTAGCCTCTTAGCCTTGGTTTCCCCATTTGTAAAATAAAGCTATAATAAATTTTCCTCACTAGGGAGTGGTGAGAGTCAACGGAGGTGATTAATGGGGACAGATGGGCACAGTGTTTCCCAGTTATAGGCGGAAGCCCCTCTAAGGCTCCTACCACCCTGCAGAGACGAACCCACAACCTTCGCACAGCCAGCAAGACCCTGCGTGACCTGACCTCCGCCTTTCACCAGCACAGCCCTTCTGAGGTGAGAGGGGCCTAAGCCACATTGAATTTCTTATGCCTCTGACAGAAAAAAAGAAAAAAAATGCTAAAACAGGAAATCAAAAACAGTTGTATGCTTTAAAATATTTATTTAATAAATTAATGCTTCAAACATTCTCATATGCCATGACCGTATGTACAACCTCCATTGCAGAGAGGCCAAGAGGCCAAATTCAAGGCTTTAATGAACTTGACGCCAGGGCCTTGTGCCACACCCCTGAGCACCTGGCTGCGAGTCAGGCTCAGAGACAGACTCCACTTCATTTCTCCAGGCTCTTTCCTGCCTCAGGCTCTTCTCTCGCCACACATGACAATTCATTAATCTTGCAGGTCTCAATTCCGACAGCATTTCCTTATGGAAGGATTCTTCCACCACTCTGCTGTGTCCACGGTGAGGGAGTATCTGAGTGTGTCACACACACCCAGACTATCTTAGCCACGTCACAGCATCTCACAGAGCTCTGTACTTCATCTTTATAGCAGTGACCACAAGTGTAATTAATTCACTACGTGACTTGGTGTCTCATCTCTGCCCCTTCTCTAGAAGGCCTGCCTGCTAATAAGAACCGTGTCTGTCTTGCTCAACCCTCTGACCCCAGAGCCTGGCAAGGGACTTCTCCCTGGGCGTGCCCTCCGTAAGTCTACTTGAGCCAATCTGTACGTGAATTTAAGTGAGTGTTGCTGTTCAGGGCTCAGTCCTCCATGCACAGACTTCTGACGTTCTCTTCTGTCAATGTCAAGATAGATCTACTTTGTTTACTAAAACACAATCCTGCAAAGCCACCGTGTTTGAAATATCCATATTATATATGTTTATCCACATAGATAATTTACTATAAGAACAGGTAGTTATGATGAATGGAGTGAGAGATACAATATCATCACCGATACAGATGGTGTGACTTTTTAGTCACTAATGATAAAACCTTCTGGAAATTATACCATTTAGGCAAACTCATCTCCCAGCATCTGTTGGATGATTTGCAAACAAGAGAACATTTTCCTGATGCTGTACTCTTTCGATGGTTTGATTTTTACAGTGGCAAGCTGGAACAACAGAAATGTGTATCTTATTTGTTCATTTTTCATGAAAAATCTATTTATGAATAGAAACACAGACCAAACTGCTGGGGACACTATTGCCCCCAAACAGCTTTTCATTCTGGCTTCTGGCACTCGCCGTGCAATCTGTGGACAGAATGTATTCTCCACATTATTATTACTTTTTTAAGCCAGATAGCTCACCCGGATGAACTGGAGCTCAATTAACTGCCCACTCTATTCTGCACCAGTAGTTGTGTTAATGAGTACCAATTAAAAATCATAATGGAAGCAAAATGAAGTCCATCACATAATTCTCAATGGGTCAAGTTTAACTCTACTAAAATTTAAAAATAAAGAACCTTGGACATAACCAACATAAGAAAAATAGACAATCTACCTCTTGAGGCTCACACAAATTAGAATTATCTGCAGCTAGCCTAAGGAAAGAGGGAAAAATTCAAGACCTGGGCAACTCTTTCATTCAGCAAATGTCTACTCAGTGCCTATTACACACTGAGCACTGTCTAAGGTGTGGCAGTGAAAATATGGCCCCACTGCTGCAGGCCACACACCACTTTGGAGATGGGCAGGTGTGATCCCAGAGCAGTCTCAGGGCCCTCTCCCTTCTAGCTGCCCCCCAGGAGAACTGGGGCAGGCTGATCTGCTCTTCTCCTCTGCTTGCATTCCAGGTAGCTCAGAAGCTTTCTGTGGCTAGTAATGTTTTCCTGTGCTAAACAGAATCAAGTGCATTATCCCATGTCCCTTGCCTTGTTTAGTGGCATCATCAAGCAAGTATCCACTTGAGTATCCCAAGCTAGACATGCACTGCTGGTTTTGTCTTCTTTCTTCCTAGCCTTTGTTTCTAAAATACAGGATCGATCGTACACTTGACTCTCTTTTTCAATCCAAAACTGTGTCCAAGCTCGTATTTAAATTACTCCTGCAGGATTTAATTTATAAAAGTGACTGAGTGCTGACACATAGGGGTCAGTGCTATTGAAAGAAGAATTTATTATCAAACATTTCCCAAGAGAAGGGGACACACCACAGAGGAAGCCCCAGTTTGAGTCGGGAGGCTAAAGCAGGGGTGAGGGGGAAGCTGAGCCTTTGTTGGGGTTCCTGCGGGAAAGGCAAGGCAAGGCAGAGTGAATAGTTTAGAACTGGCCAGTTTGAATAATTCTGGCTGGCTGCGGGGCACAGTGGCAGCCCCTCGTTGTCTGGTACCTGGGCTGGGTTGCTTTAGGGCAGGGATAATAATGGCTTGCCGCGTGTGAATTAGATAAGGAGGCGGGTGGGGGCATGGCCTTGGATCGGCCACTCTGCCCATGAAAGATGAGCTCCAGGCATGCCTTTTATCAGGAATCAGCCAACCCTGGGAAGGGCCACCTCTGCCCAGATCTGTAAGGCCCCTGAGAAAGGTCAAGATATCATGAGATACAGAAACTTTTAAAATTATAATTAATACAAGGCTGTCCTTGGCCAATTGCACAAACTCTAACCCCGTGATCATTTCTGCATCAACACCCACACACACGCCTGTCACTCTGCCGCCTCATGTGCTCTGTATTAAGCCACTGTGAACTTCCTGCTCTTCCCCAAACAGGCC
This sequence comes from Propithecus coquereli, assembly GCF_000956105.1. Lineage (NCBI taxonomy): Eukaryota > Metazoa > Chordata > Mammalia > Primates > Indriidae > Propithecus > Propithecus coquereli. Next base: position 3,127,700 of record NW_012153174.1, read on the forward strand.
ACCATCTTTCACAGATCTTTTTTGACTTCCTGTATTTCCTCTACCAGAGATACCTTCTTCTGCCTCTCTACCTGAAATCCAACTCATTTTAAGGCCTAACTCCTTGAACTTGGCAGAAGGAAACTGTGGTTCCTTGGGGGCTTCCATGGTCCTTTGCTCACATTTCTATCGCAGTGCTTATTCCATTGGCAACATTTAATCGCGTACATGCCATGTCTATTTCCTCTGCTAGATTATCAATTCTTTGAAGACAAGCAACTATTTTACTCTTATCTCCATATTTCCAATGTCTGATATAAATCTTAGCACAATGTAGGGTACAGAGTGAGTATTCTTCATGCGATTCTAGAATTAATTCCTTTCTCCCACTGTATATTTGAGGTGTTGAATTGAAGGAGCACTGGGGTATTTAATGCAACCACTCTCTTGCACACAGCTAAGGCTAAAGCTCTTCAGTAGCATGCAATTATAAAATATTTTAGCACATTTAAATGTAATAACACATAAACAGATACTTGTTTACATTGGGATTGTTTGGTTGCAATCCCCAAACTGGATATGTGAGCTCTGGCTAATTTAAGCAAAATGGAAATTACCTGGAAAGATACGAGAAGTACACAGAATCAATGAGCAGGCTGGAGAAGCAGGATTTGAATGGGTAGGAAGCCAGGTCGCCCCAGAGACTAGTCAACAAAGACAACAGGAATAGTATGGTGGCAAGAACAGTTTTTTCTGAGCAGTGCCACTAGAATAAATCAACCCAGCCATTTTCAGTATCTGTCATTCCACTCAAGATTTAAATTTCATGGGAGATACATCAGTTGGCCTAGCTTGGCTTATGTGCCCAGCCATCAGCTTGCTGGAACAAGGACGTTTGACTAACAAACAGTTCCACCAGACTAACTCCAGTGAGAAATAAGATAGCCCCCAAAAGGAAATTAATGTTCTACAGAAAGAGGCACCAGATGCTGGTTGCCAAAAGCCACGAGCGTCTTCTCCACCCGTGTCTTAAAATCAGCTTTAACTTGACACTATAACAATCGTTACAATGCAATCATTATTAAGTTGTATTATTTATAATCTATAGCCTCTCACTCCGAGAGAGTAGACCCTTAATCCAATGAAAGAGCATTTTTGTTTTTCTAAACTACTAACGTCTGAGACACTAGATGTAGCATGACAGGACTTAGGGAACGAGCAGTAAAATAAATGGCCAGCGGTCCAGCGGCGTCAGGAAGCTCGAGCCATCACCGTGCATCGGGATCGCAGCCAGGTGATCACCGCTGCAGCCGGGGCGCAGCGGGGACTACGGACAGCCCGGGCCCGTGCACCATTACAGCCCACTGGGCTCCTGCACGTGACCTGAGCGTTGAGAGAGTCCTGGGCTCCATTAACTAGCATTAAAATACTGTACCTCTGCAATGATAGCCGGGGAACACGATCGTGTACTTGGCAAAATATCTGAAACGTTTTCCCTGCTGGGCAGAGAGGCAAAATTAAATTATATAAAATAAATTCCCAGCTCTCTATATGTGAACGAACTATCTATGTTACAGATTGTCGATTCAAGAGCGGTTATTTGTCACCATGGCCATGACCATGACCCAGCTGGTCTGGACAGGGCAGGTGAAAATTTATCTGGATAAAAAATATGTTTCTCTGGTTATTTACCTTGTATACTTTATAAAAACTGCAGGAATAATGTTTCTTAAACGTGATGCTCAATTTTAGCCAGCATATTACTTTTCTTATTTCAAATATCCCTTCAGCCAAATTAGAAATTTCAGTCTTTTCGTGGTCTATAACCTTGTTCATCATTAAGTTTCTTAGTGGCTTTTTCTCTAAAATGGCCCCAAAACTCTTCTCATATCAATCTCCAGTTATTTTCTTTTCTCTTCTTTTAATAAGTTAACATTTTCTACTGTAGCAAAGGGTCAAAATGTTTTTTGTACTTCTGCATCATTTGTTAGTTACGATAAACAAACTCTCTTTTATATTAAAACAATACATTTACAATTCAGGTTCTCATAAGAATCAGAAATCTGACCAATCATGTGGATAACTGGAATTGTTTTTAGGACTGTGATATTTTTAACCCTTCCTGAAATGACAAATGTGTCAAACAAGACATAGAGATTAACATTTTTTGAAATCCCTTTGTGAGAAGCTTCTGGATTCTAGAACTTCCTCATGCTTTTGTTTATTTAGCTGTTCTCAAATGCTTTGCTCTCTCAAACCTATCACACTACTAAAGTTTATTGAGAACTTTTGTTTAGGTAGGTTACATCTATTGATATTTATCATATTAGAAATAGTGAGAAGTTTTCAAAATATCTAAAGTTGCCTCATTTTATTTTTTTTTATTTTTATTTTTTTTTAGAGACAGGGTCTCACTCTGTCACCCAGGCTACAGTGAAATGGTGGCATCACAGCTCACTGTCACCTCAAACTCCTGGGCTGAAGCCATCTTCCCACTTCAGCCTCCTGCGTAACTAGGACTACAGGCCCGCACCACCATACATGGCTCGTTTTTTTAAATTATTTTTTGTAGAGGCAGGGTCTTGCTATGTTGCCCAAGCTGGTCTTGAACTCCTGGCCTCAAGTGATCCTCCCTCCTCACCTCCCCCCACCCCCCGAAGTGCTGGGATTGTAGGCGTGAGCCACCACACCCAGCCTGAAGTCTTTTTAAAATGACAATAATGAATCCATTACCTTTTAAAATAAATAATATAATCACATTAAAAAAACATATTTCTAAAATGAAATGAATTAGGAGAGTGGATTGCATTATTGTATATTTTGGTTATTTTTTTAGTGTCTGCTTTGATAGAAGAAAATTAAATTCTCATAATCTGCTTCTGATATGTGTCATTTTGGTAGAAGTATATGAAGAAAATCTTGCCTCACATGGATATGTAGTTAGAAAACGAAGGAGTATAGAGTAGGCTTCTCAGATAATTGGATATTCTTCTTTGGTACGACACTGGAATTCAACTAGAGCTCACTGCTTAAAGGATGGCTGCAGTGGGAAAACTGATTCTGTGTGGGTGAATTTTCCTTCCTCTGTTACATTAAAGCCCATCAATCCACCTCCATTTAGTTTGATCTTTTACTCATGTGTGATTTGTAATTTCCAAATGTTGACGAATTTCATTATATTAATGTCAAAAAATCTCACTGATTAATATCCCCATTGATCTCATCAACAACATTCTTTTAAGTATTGGGAAACTGTCAAGCTCATGGTGATAAATACAAATTTTTGAAAATTCTAATTTTTGCTAAAAGCTGCGTGTGTGTGTGTGTGTCTATGTGTGGGTGTGTGTGTTCAGAGGTTGCTACCTCAGAGTGCTTAGAAAGAGAATATCTTACCAATTTGAAAACATGATCATAAATCATGATTCCTGGTATAAATGACCTTTGAACCAGATCTGTCTACAGGTAAATCATTTTTCCTTTTGCTCATTCCCATTTTTTTGCTAAATATTTTGTTATTATGAAAATGTTATATGTTCACTGTAGAAAAATCATAAAAATAAAAATAAATAAATCATAACCCTATTAACAAAGGTAACATTGTTAACATTTTGGGGTATACAGTGGTCTTTCTCTCTATTTTGTATTAAGTAGTCATTAGACTTATCTAGGAAGAGAATAATCAAAGATAATGCATGACCTAAAGTCATTTTCACATTTTCCACCTCAATTACAACTCTTAGCCAGGTTTTCACTTTTTCTTTCTGGAAAACAATTCCATTACCTCTTCTATACTGTCCTGTAGTAGTTTCCTATGCTTGTTGTATCAAATTACCATAAATTTAGTGACTTAACCGAATAAAATTCATTATTTTACCATTATATAGAGTCTTAATGAGCTAAACACAAGGTGTTGGCAGGGCTGTGCTCTTTTCTAGAAGTTCCAGGAGACAATCTATTTCTCTGCCTTTTCCAAGTAGAGGCTGCCATCGTCCCTTGTCTCATGGCCTCTTTCCTCTGTCTGCAAAGCCAGCAAGGGCATGTCGAGTCCTCCCACACTGCCACCTCTCTGCTTCTCTCTCTATGGTCAAGTCTCCTGCTGACCACAGCCAGGAAAGGACTTGTGTGATTTCTGCTGAGCAGCACACCCAGATATTTTAGAATAATCTCCCCATCTCAGACTCCTTAATTGAATTACATTTTCAAAGTCTCTTTTTCCTTATTCTTATAATTATTTTTTTTTTTTTAGACACGGGGTCTTGCTCTTGTTCCGGCTGATCTCGAACTCCTGACCTCAAGCAATCCTTCCACCTTGGCCTCCCAGAGTGCTAGGATTACAGGCGTGAGCCACCAAAGTCTCTGTTTCCATTGTGAACAAAAGTTCTCTGAAAAGGAATTTAGAGGAAAGAGACTTTATTTCAGTGAACAGTTTGCAAACCAAGGAGACATAGCCTTCAGTATAAAATGAAGGTGTGTTTCAAAAGAGGGTTCGACCTTTTATAGAGAAAGTTCCTGCCCAGGTTCCCACTCGGGTGTGCTCGTGCTAATGAAGAATTCAAAATTGTTTAGTTCTGATTTCTTGACACTTGCTGAGTTCTGATTGGTCAATGCAGGTCACAGTCTATTGGTTGGTTCAGGCAGCGTAAACAGGAGCGGCTGCTATGAAAGTCCCAAAGTGAAGCAGATGTGTGGGTTTTCTGGGAATTCAAAGTGTGTGATCTCTAGTCAGCAAATGGTTGCTTGGCTCTAATTTGCATTTAGGCCCTGTCAGCCTCTCAGGGTTCATCTTGAGGGATTGGCTCTTTGAGGGCTCACACCTCAAAGGTAAGGTAAGGTAAGGTAAATATTCACAAGTTTTGAGAATTCAGATGTGGACATCTCTGGGGAGCTACTATTCTGCCTTCTGCCATTACTGGCAACATTCTGGGGACAGTTTTATTATCCTCAGAAGCAATTTATATGATTTAATGAGTAAAATGTTATATTTGCATAGTCTTCAGTATATCTGATTCATGAATCAGTGTTAAAGTAGATTTGTATGCCTTGTTTCGTCGTTTTTTTTTTTTCCTGAGACAGAGTCTCACTCTGTTGCCGGGCTAGAATGCTGTGGCATCAGCCTAGCTCACAGCAACCTCAAACTCCTGGGCTCAAGCTATCCTCCTGCCTCAGCCTCCCGAGTAGCTGGGACTACAGGCATGCGCCACCATGCCTGGCTGATTTTGTCTATGTATTTTCAGTTGTCCAGCTAATTTCTTTCTAATTTTTTTAGTAGACTCGAAGTCTCGCTCTTGCTCAGGCTGGTTTCGAACTCCTGATCTCAAATGATCCACCCGCCTCAGCCTCCCAGAGGGCTAGGATTACAGGCGTGAGCCTCTGTGCCCAGCCCTTGTTTTGTCTTAAACATGATTATTTTAAGGCTTGTGTTCTAATTTCCACACTCTTTCTGTATCTAGAGACAGGCGATACATCTTTTAACTTCATCTTGCACCTGTCATTTGCCAATACCCTTCAAATAAATGAATACATTAAATGTGACAATCTTCAGGGACCAAAAAAGAAAAACATTCCAGTTTATTTTGCAACTAAAATCTCTTGGACACTGAGGCCATGTGTGGAGTATTTCTCATCTCATTCACGCAGTAACAACTGGCCTGTTTGCGGTCAGCTTTCCTAGTCAATCTTAAACCCTAGTAAAGAGATTAAAAAATAAAGATAGCATGATACAAGCACCACCTTTTCCCCCCAAGTTTTTAAATTGTGATAAAATATACGTGACATAAAATTACCATCTTAACCATTTTTTTTTAAGAGACAGGTCTTAGCATCTCTTCTTCTTCTTATAAGGCCACAGCCCTATCAGATTAAGGCCCGATCTTATGACCTAATTTAATCTTAATTATAGATATAGTTACATTGGGGGTTAGTGCTTCATGTCTGAATTTGGTGGGGGGGATAGAATTCAGTCCATAGCACCATGTTTTTCTCTACCCTATGGTGCCGTCTTGGTTATTTACTTTCTTTGTAGCACTTACAATCTGCAATCATTTTATATTTTTGTTTGTTTATAGCCAGTTTACCCACTAGAAGCTCTCTGTGAGAACTGGGACCATATCTGCCTTATTCATGCATAGCCCTATCCCTTAGTAGAGTTCAGATGCACAGATATTGAAATAATGAGTGAATGGACTATAAACTGTATGACAAAATATTTAGAGATAAAGTATAAAAGGTAATCATAGGGAGGTTCTTAAAGGATATCATGTACCAGCCGGGCACGGTGGCTCACTCCTGTAATCCTAGCACTCTGGGAGGCCGAGGCGGGTGGATCGTTCAAGGTCAGGAGTTCGAGACCAGCCTGAGCAAGAGCGAGACCCCGTCTCTACTAAAAATAGAAAGAAATTATTTGGACAACTAAAAATCTATATAGAAAAAATTAGCCGGGCATGGTGGCACATGTCTGTAGTCCCAGCTATTCGGGAGGCTGAGGCAGTAGGATTGCTCGAGCCCAGGAGTTTGAGGTTGCTGCGAGCTAGGCTGACGCCATGGCACTCTACTCTGGGCAACAGAGTGAGATTCTGTCTCAAAAAAAAAAAAAAAAAAGACATCATGTACCATGCTATGGAGTTGGAATTTTCCCTGGGGACATACAGGAGCCTCCAGGAGATGGTTCCCAGGAGATGGGAGAAAACATATTCTGACAAAGGCTTTTATTCAAATGTTAATAGCAGCTTTATTCATAATAGCTAAAAACACTGAACATAACTTAGATATTCATCAACCGTTGAGGAGATAAACTGTGGCATATCAATAACATGAATTACTGCTCAGCGTTACAAATGAACAAACTACTGTTCCACATAGCAGTGTTGATGAATCTCAAACACACTGTGCTAAGTGAAGGAAGTCAGACATAAATGACTCCATGCTGTATAGTTCCATTTGTATGAAATTCTAGAAAATGTGTGCCTATAGTGACAGAAAGCAGATCGGCACTTGGAGGCAGGCATTCCTTGCAGCAGGGCGCAACTGTAACTGAGTCCATGCGTGTACTACTCACCACAGGACAGCCAGTAAGTCGAGAGACAGGTGTCGGGCAAGGACAGAGACGTTTATTCCAGAAGCCAGCAAACTGAGAAGATGGTGGACTCATATCCTAAGGAACTATCTTAAATTAGTGTGAACTTTAGCCTCCTTTTTATGTCAAGAGAAGGGGCAAGAGGAGGAGGGTTACAAGAGGTAACCGAGGACCACAGACATCTGGACGTCAGTAAGGGTCCGAGTGGGTTGTAAAACTTCTTTTTTTTGGTCAGTTAACTTTGGAGGACATAGGTCAGGTCACAGTGTTCCCATAAATCTTTAACATAGCATTGTTACTTGTGTGCCCAATTTCCTTCCTTCCCTCGGAATTCGCTTTGGGAAGGGGACGATTATCATCTTTTTCTGGAGTTGAACTACAGACTGAATTCTTCCTATCATTAGCTGGCCTATGTGTGGAGCTAAGCAGAAACTTTTCATGTAAAGGATATTACTGCAGGTGGTCAGAGGCAAAATGGAGCTAGTCATGCTAAGCCTCCTTTCTGCTGTTACACAATGAAATATTTTAGGGTGATGAAATATTCTGTATCATAATCATGGTGGTGGTTACCTGACTGCACACATTTGTCAAAACTCACCCAATTATACACGTCAAATTGACAAATTTTATTGTGTATAAATTATGCCTCAATAAACCCAATTGAAAATGGATTTACAAATGTATAAATATTATAAATGGCTACGAAAAGAAACTATGGAAAAGCAAACTTTAAGATTGATGTCAGAAACATCAAGCTTGCCCTTCCCGCTCCCACCCTCTTCCTTTAGTGGCCACTGTTTTGCGGGAGGACTTCTGAGATAAGATTGTGTAGCAACGGGAGTGTAACAATCTGTTTTCTTCCCATGAAGTCCCGTAGAGCTTTACTTCAAGTAATGAGCATTTCTGATTCTAAGTTTCTTTTAAATGCCTCAGAATTGTCACTGGAAACATATAATTGCAAAGAAAGTAGACTCTGAGTCAGGCAGCCCTTGGATCAAATCATGTCACTTTTCCTTACTAATTGAGTGGTATTGCTCATGTAATTAAACTGCACAAAGGCTGAAATGTCCTCTTCTGAAAATTAGAAATAATAGAACAATCTCACAAAGTGATCTTACAGATTTGCCAAGATGTCAAGCAGTTCCCAAGGAGCAGCAGGTGACAGCTGTTAGGTTGCCTTGCCAAAAATCCCTAGATTTGGTCGGTAAGGATGCAGTGAGCCCAGACGGATTTAGCCAGCTGATTACTTACGGCAGAGCAGCCATCAAGAGCTTCCTGCCTGCATCAGTTTCCCTTGTCCCTCAAGCACCCCCGGGGGGATGCATGGGCCCAGGTGGATGTTGCATGTGCAGTGATTTTGTGTCACACCTGAGGAATACCCAGCTTAGGAAGCCCCCGATCTGATAGAGGGGCTGGCAAACTTGTTCACCCTGTCCTTAGAGAGAGATACTGTATTTGTTATCCTGGGATGTTAGCAAATCTTCCCTAGGAGGGGAGGGCGAGGTCTTTATCTTTACTACCCTGGAATGTCGAGAGATAGAAAAGGGAGAGAGACAGACAGACAGACTTTATCTTTACAATCCTGGAATGAAAATAAATCTGAACAAATTAACTGTTGATGCTTAGACATGGAAAAATGTGGGAGATTCACGAAAAATTTTCTCTCAATAGGATCAATGGAGAAAAATCAATATGAATTTGTTTTCTGGTGTGGACAACCCTAAGGAAAAACCCTAAGGGATAGTGTGTGTGCTGGGAGTCAGGAAAGAAAGGAAACCAAGCTGAATTCTCAAGACCATAGCAAAAGAGAAATTGGAGAACGAGGCAGCAGGCTTGGGCTGGGGAAATGAGCCTCGGCCAAGCGTGGCTCTTTGATAGTGGCTCTTGGACGTCTTGAAGAGAAGTAGAAAATTCCGTGAAACACACATTCAGTGTTTTCCTAGTCCGGAAACTGACCAGAGAAAAACGGAAAAGAGGATCCATTAGGATGCACTCCCTCAAAATGCTGTACCCCATTTCTGCATAAGAAAATTGAGTAATAAATAGTTTGCTTTCCAATTACAAAAGTGATACAGTCCACCCTTTGTAACCCTGTTGGTTGAAGCTATGGATGCAGAACTGCAGATGCAGAGGGCCCACTGTGAGGGACTTGAGCATCTGAGGGTTTGGGATTGTGGGGAGGTTCTGGAACCAATCCCCCACGGATACTGAGGGATGACTGTATACAGTAGTCCCCCCTTATCTGCGGGGAATACATTCCAAGACCCTCAGTGGATGCCTGAAACCTCAGATAGTACCAAATCCTATATATACTACGTTTTTTTGCTCCGATAACCAAGCCAGCTGCTAAGTGACTAAGGCAGTGGCCTCTACAGCGTGGAGACGCTGGACAAATGGATGATGGAGCCGGAAGGTGAGCGACGGCACGTGATTTCATCGCGCTGCTCAGAACAGCCCGAAATTTAAAACTTATGAATTGTTTATTTCTGGAATTTTCCATTTAATATTTTTGGCCAGCAGTTGACCTCAGGTAACGGAAACTGCAGAAGGTAAAACTGAAGATAAAGGGCACTGCTTGTATTCTTCAGAAAATATAAAGAAGAAAACAAAAATCATTCATCATCTCTTCATTCAGAGATAACTACTATGAACACTTGCTGTATTTTTTAGTACACTAAAATACACTGAGGTGACGCGAAATAAATTATTTCCTAATTTTTCACAAATATATTGCACTTATTTCCCAAGGTAATTAATTATTAATAGAAATAAGATTTTAAATGGACACATAATATTCTATTGAATAGACAATTCACTAACCATTGCTCTCTTAGTAGACACTAGATTATTATTAGTTTTTCACCAACTAAAAATAGAACTGTAATGAATATCCCTGGACATAAATATTGGCGCAGCTGAATATTTCCTTAGGAATAAATGTCTAGACATCAATTTAGTGGGTCTTCCATCTATTTAAATTGCCCCCAGAAGAGTCAGTTCACTTGTGTGCATCTTCCCAACTCTGCATTCAGTGACTTCTGGTTGGCAGCATGAAATTGGCTATGGTAGTGTTTTACACCATAGAAACCGGCAAACGCTCTAAGTCAGCTTGTTTTCTCCCAATATGCTGGTTGCTAAACCTTTACCAGAACACACTAGAGAAATATACCAAATTTTACTTCCATCAATGGTGTTTAAGTATGCCTTCTCACATGAGCACTGGATACTACCACTGACAGCATTGATATCTGCCATTTGACCTTAGAAAATGGCATATTATTTTGTTTTAATTTACTTATTATGAAGTTAATGTTTCTGTACTTTAAAGAATACAATGTATATCTTACAATTATTGTTTTGTTTATAACTTCCTGCTTATCTTCTAATGTAATCTACACTAATCTCTGATGAGCAACATGTCTAGCAAAAATATGCTTGGATTTATGAAATACAAGGGAGAATATCTTAAATGAGGGGTGACTGTAGCAATTACATTCATCTTTACCCATGCAAAGAAAATGAACTGTGTAGTTGACAGATAACAGGTGCCCTCTGACAATTGCATATAACCCAAGGAGGGAAAATCGATGCGAATATGGGCATATGCAGTCCTATTCCTTTTTTGCAACAGGACATAAAAATCAGAACTTCACAAACAATATTAACTGCATGGGAAAAATCATTTGAAAATCTAGTTCACAAGAATTGCCTGAAAAAAATGTAAGGTCTTACTCCTCCACTTACCTCAACATTAACCCAAGAGCCCAGTCGGCTATGAAAGGGAGAAGAAGAGAATCACACCCATATTGCCAAAGTAAGAAAATGCAAGTGGTTACACATGGCATCTACTATGACCAAACTGCCTTGCATCTCACTACTGCCCCATGACCTGGCCCAACTCACACGCATATTTTCACTTGTTTTTCCACTCCTTCTCTACTTCACCCAGGTACTTTGGGGAAAGCTAACTTCTACTTCCAGTTGAGAGATGGCCCTGGTCTAAATCCCAGAGAACATGCCATTTCTCTGGCTAGGCTTTGATCCTGGGCACTCATGTGGCCTAAGAGGGCCAATCAAAGTGAATCTCTGGATTCTTGTGAGACATGCTGGGCTAGATGTGGTCTCCAAACCTGAGGGAGAAAGTACACAGATGGTCCAATACCAGGGACTACCCACCACCAGCCTTAAGAGGAAGGGAAGTGGTTTTAATGTTAATAGGCCAAGGGCCTTATGGAGAGATATAGGGAAACTGAGTCTCTGATGAAATTATTGAGCTACTGGATCAATGAACCCTAAAGTACATTATACCTTAGATTTCCAGCTACCTGAGCTAAAAATTCCTGTGATAGTTAATTCTGTATGTCAGTTTGACTGGCCCATGGGGTCCTAAGACATATACATTATTCTGGGTGTGCCTGTGAGGGTGTTTCCAAATGACATTAACAATTGAATCGATAGACAGAGTACAGCAGATTGCCCTCCCCAACATGCATAGGCCTCATCCAATCTGTAGGAGGCCTGAATAGAACAAAAAGGTGGAAGAAGAGAATTATATCTCTCTGCCTGTCTCTGAGCTGGGACATTAGTTTTCTCCAGCCTTTGGGCTCCGACTCGGTCTGGAGTGTGTGTGTGTGTGTGTGTGTGTGTGTGTGTGTGAATCTCCTAGTGGTTTCTCTAGGGAACCAACACTAATACAATTCCCTTTATTATTTAAGCAAAAAGTGAAAGAGGAAAGAGCTGATCCCTGTTCCTATCTGACTTTTCATGCTGTGCAAATAAATTTTGAGCTTCTTTCAGGCTAGTTACACAATGGTCAAATTTTAATATTAAGTCAGATCATGTTCCCCTCCTGCTCTTAACCCTCCAGTGGCTTCAATCACACATTAATAACAATAATAATGAAAAAGCCAGTGCCCTCCTTGGCCCGTGCTCTGGGCCCTGCTGCCTCTGCACCCACTCCTGTCTCAGGGCTGTGACATTTGCTATTCCTTCTGCCTGGAATACCTTTTCCCAAGATCTTTACATTCAAGTCTTTCAATTCATTTAGTTGTCAGCTCAAATATCCATCATCAGAGGGGCTTCCTCAGACCCCTTCATGCTCTGTCCATTACTCTGGTCTGTTTTTCCTCATGATACTTATCCTTGCCTGAATTTATATTATGTGCTTTTTAAAACTGTTGTTCTCACCAGAATGTAAGTTCCACAGGGGCAAGGACTCTATTTTATTCAGGACTTTGTCTCCAGCACCTAGAACATTTCCTGGCATATAATAAACAGTTAAACTATTTACTGAAGAACATGTAAAGAAGGAAGTGATAGTCTCAAGTGTCATCTTCCCTAAGAAGAGCCATCAAAGTGTCCTCCTGGCTAGTTTTCATTTTAATAATGGGGGACACCCTGCTGACTGGTGACCCAAGAGCCATTCCCACTTCCCTTCTGTGTGGCTGCTTTGCACTATTGAGGCTGCAAGAGTCAAACACTTGTTTTCCCAGCCTCCACTGCTGCTATGCAACAGTTCTGGCCAATGAGATGTAGGTGCAAGCTTGGTGTATGTTTCTGGGAGTGCTTCTGGTTTCCTGGTAAAAGGAACAGACAAGGTTGACTCTGCCCTTCCTCCTCATTTCTGCTCAGAATCTGGGCACGATCATGATGATAGAGCAGTGATCTTGTGATCATAAGTATACAAGCCTAAGAGAAAGGCCAGACTTATACTATTGAGCTCTTCAACCCATGCTGATGATGAGCAAATGATCGCTAACTGCTGATTGAGTTTTCTGTTACTTACAGTACAACAAATCAAAACAGACACATATGGTGACAAAAGAAAATGTAGTACTCAATCCAACAATAGTTATTGGGCAACCACTAAGTGTAAGACATTGTATTGAGTGGTAATGTGGATATAAAGACCAACAAGTCACTACACCTGTTTCTAAGGAGTTTCTAACTTAAATGGGAAGATGGACCCTTATAATATAAGGCAGAATGTGATCACTGTTCAAATCCCTGTCTGACTGTGAGCTTCACGAAGGCATCCAGTGCCCAGCTTGATGCCTGACAAACATTGGTGTGAAATAAATACATACTAAGTGAATGTGAGATAAGTTCTACCTGGGTGCATCAAGGAAGATTTCAAAGAAGTCTTGAGTGAGAATTTAAAGGGCAGGTAGGATTTTAACAGGAAGAAATGATGATAGAAAGGTAGGAAGGCATTTTAGACAAAACAGGAAGCTTAGAGGCATAAAGGAAATCATATCATATATAAGGAAATGGTGATTACCCATTTTCTTTAGGTAAAAATGTATGCCACTACAGGTTGAGTATCCCTTGCCTGAAATGCTCGGGAACAGAAGAGTTTTGTATTTCGGAATTTTTCAGATTGTGAAATATTTGCAGAATACAAACTGGTTGAGCAACTCTAATCCAAAAATCTAAATGTGCCAATGAGCATTTCCTTTGGGCATCATGTCAGCACTCAAAAAGTTTTGGATTTTGGAGCATTTGGGATTTCATATTTTTGCATTTGGGATGCTCAACCTGTACCAGAAATTTCTTTCCTCGGCTGCCCTTCAGCCTCTCTCTCAAGGCACTAGTTGAAACTGCCTGGAGGGTGAGTACAGAGAAACAACATTAAGGGGTTAGGCAGGAGAGAAACCAACCAAAGAGATTGAGAAGGAGCAAAAAGCAAGAAAGGAGAAAGTCCTTGGGAGTAATGGGGCAGAGTGCTCCAACAAGGAGCTATGTTGAATGCTATATTGCAGTCTGCTGAGCGTTAAAGATGAAGCTAGAAAAGTGACCAGTGAATGTGGTGATTTGACAAGAACCATTACAGTGGAGTGGGGGAAATGGAAGTCCAACTGGAATAGACTGAAGAGAACACAAGGTGAGAAAATGGAGACTGCACATGTAGGCAGATGTTTCAAGAAGTTCTGCTGAGAATGGGGAGCTGGAGGGAGATGTGGGATAAACAGAAAGTTTTTTGAAAACTATATTTATATTCAGATGGAAATCATTCATTAGTGAGGGAAAAATAGACAAAGCCAGAGAGAGAAAGAGAGAAGAGAGAAAGGAAAATTGCAAAGGCTAACTTTTTGGGAAGAGAGAAGTTGGCCTTTGATAGGAGCAAATGTCTTAAAATAGCAGAAATGAAGACAAAACATAAGAAAGCAGATGCTAGTAGGGTGAATGATTTGGTGGTTGGAGGACTAGGGAGTTCTGGTCTACTCTCTTAATTCTCCACAAACACAAACCCTGTTACAGCAAAAGCATCTCTCTTCTGAGCTATTGTTTAAGAAAATCCTTTTGAAGTGTTTCTTCCCCTTTTCTTGCCAAAGAAAAACAAAGCCAGACGCTAGTTCAATTGGTAAGAGCAGGTATTAATCAGTAATATATTATTGTAATAGGGAAGAGGGCTCAGCACGAACTGCTCAATTTTGATTTGTGCAAAGGGGAACTGAACATTTTGAAGGGAGAATGAGGTTGTAGGGAGGGGGGACAATTGGGGGATCAATAGAGTTAGAGAAGTGAAAAACTACAAAGGTTTGATCAGTGTAAAGTGATTAGGCAGCCTTGTCTGCTAGCTGGCTAGACTCCAAGTTAGGATTCCATCTTCCCACACAGACTGGGAGAAGGACCCTATACTTCTTGATGATTACATTTCAAAGGAATGGCTTGTAAATCCTTGAGAAAGATGCTCTCAGTTGTAGGAGATACATATACATTTTAAAGGGACAGAGGACTGATTCACAATTTTAAGCCCCTCTTCGTAAACGTTTTAAGGAAGAGTGGTCAGGGCCCCCTATCCGGTGTTAGCTGGAACAAACAGTAAATTCTTTTGGCAGCTTTGAGCTTTCTCAGGCAGGCACTGTAAGGAGTGCTAAGGTCATCACACGGATGTGGCCTTGAAGTGTTAGAAATTATGTCAGTGTTTGTTTAGATCTTTTAACGTTGGGGTAGGAGGGAGCAGACAAAATCATTTGTGCTGGGTGTCTGTGGTTTTCATAGTTCAGGGCTGAGGCCTAGTTGAGGAGCTGGCTCAGAAGAGCCTGATTAAGAGTTTGGTCAAGGAGAGACTCTGAGTTACTCTCCACCTACCAGGATCACATCACATCTTTAATGTCTAACCAAAAGAGAAAAACTTACATTCTGTGTTTTGGGTTTTTTCTTTTCTCTCTCTTTTTTTTTTTTTTTTTTACCTATTCTAGCCAAACTGACTTCTCTCCTCTAAACTCATAGCACCTATTGTCATACTTCTCATAAAGAAATTTATCCTTTATCCTCCTGGCAAATTTCAGCTGATTTCATCACATACCTGCTCATGTATTTATGTCTCAGCTGCTGGACAAGATCGTAATTTCCTCCAGCAACACTGAGCCAATGTCTCTGACATCTTTTTACCAGGTATAGGTTCTGTGCAGCACTTGGACACATGGAAAGGACTCAGTCAAAATCACAGAGTGTCCAGGCACCTTCATTCATTCCAAAAAACGTTAATGGGCGCCCACTCTATACATAGCATTTTGTCCAATGCTGCTGGGGATCAAATTCAAAAGACCCAGCCACAGATTTTATTCTTGGTTCCCCCACCTTCCCCTCAGAGTCCTGCCACTTACTAGAGAGAGCCGAGGTGTACCTTTACCTTGAAGCTTTTAAAACCTAACCCTGCAGACCCTGGTCCTTAAGACATTATTAGATATGTTTCAGCATACATACAATTTAGAAGCTTGTTATTCAAGAAGCCCTCAAAGGTAAACAATCACAGGCTCATTCCTAGCATATATTAAGAAGTGAGGCCCGGCACGGTAGCTCATGCCTGTAATCCTAGCACTCTGGGAGGCCAAGGTGGGAGGATTGCTTGAGGTCAGGCATTCTAGACCAGCCTGACCAAGAGTGAGACCCCGTCTCTACAAAAAATAGAAAAATTAGCCAGGAATGGGGGCACATGCCTGTAGTCCCAGCTACTTGGGAGGCTGAGGCAGGAGGATCATTTGAGCCCAGGAATCTGAGGTTGCAGTGAGCTATGATGACACTACTGCACTCTAGCCGAGACGACAAAGAGAGACTCTGTTTCAAAATAAATAAATAAATAGAAAAGAAGTCATAACCACAAAGAGATAGCACTCATACCTACTACGATAGCTCTAAACAAAAAGTCAGATAATAACAGGTATTGTCGAAGACGTGGAGAAACTGGAGCCCTTCTTCACTGCTGGTGGGAGTATTAACTGGCACAGCCACTTTGGAAATCAGTGGCAGTTTCCTAAATGTTTAGACATAGAGTGACTATATGACCCAGCGATTTTACCCCTAGATTCTAATTTCACTCAACAGAAATGAACATATATCCATACAAAAACTTGTACATGAGTGTTTATAGTAGCATTATTCATAATAGTTAAAAGTGGAAATGAGTGAAATGTCCATCAACTGACGAATGGATAAACAAAATGTAGTATATCCATACAATGGAATGCACTCCAGCAATAAAACAGAATGAAGTTCTGATACATGATACAACATGGATGAATGTTGAAAGCACTAGGTTAAATCAAAGAAGCCAGACAAACACATATTATATGGCTACATTTGTATGAAATGCCCAGAACAGGAAAATTCATAGAGACAGAAATTTGATTAATGTTTGCTAGGGCTGGGATTTAGTTGGGAGGGTTGGTGAGGGAGTGATAGCTACAAGGTATGGGTTTCTATTTGAGGTGGTGAAAATGTTCTAAAATTGTGGTGCTAACTGAACATATCTTGTGACTATAGTAAAAATCATTGAATGGTACACTTTAAATGGGTGAATTGTTTGGTAAGTGAGTTATATCTCAATAAAGCTGTTATTATATAAAAAGAAAAAAAGTCATACAACCAATCATTTCAACAACCAAGAGACTGGGATAAAGATTTTTTGCTTGACCAAACTTTAGTCAGGCTCCTGAATCTTCTTCTAGGTCCATGTGTGCACTTCCTTGTAAAATACAGTTTTAGCAAATAATGCTGCCAAGGCAGTTTAGCAAGAATCCCCCACTCCGGATACCTGAAGGAAAATTTTCACCCCCCTCTCCCTTGGTATCTGACTATCCTCGCCTGCTTTCAGCAGGAATCCTGTTAAGTGGTTTCAGCCAGAATTCCCCCGAGTCCTGATGTCTCCTTAGCACTGACTCCCTGCTCCTTGGCTATATACATGCCCCCTTACCCCTGGTGTACTGGAATGGAGCCCGGCTCTACACCAGAGTCTCCCTTCCTCTGTTGCATTAGTCCTCAGTAAAATGTCTTCACTTCTTTAACTTTTGTTAGGCTCTGGGGTGGTTTTTTTTTCTTATTTTTGCTTGTTTGTCTGTTTTTTGACAACTGAGGACCCAAGACCTTATTTCAAATTCCTGTGGCCAACAGATTGGTGGTTTATAAGCAAGCATACGTTTTCAAGCGTATTTAAGCATAAAATATTTAAAATGCAGCCCTGCAATGGTTGGCAACGCGGTGAAACGTTCTGTGTGTAAGGACAGATCCATCCACGTATGGCCTCTAGTTCTTGGCGAGCCCCCGCCGTGGCCCGAATGTGGGGCACCTCGTGTCGCCGCGCGCCCCTCCTCCGGGCCTGAGTCACAGCGCCGCCGGAGTCCCCACGCGAGGATGCTGCGGTGAGCGCGGCCGGGACGCCGCGGGGCCCTGGAGCGCAGCGTCCGGCTCTCGGCCGCCCAGCGGCGCCTCACGGGAAGCCGGGCCCGCAGCCGCGCGCTCCCCGCCGGCTACCGCTCCCGCCCTCCTCGCAGCTCCTCTGGACCTCCCGGCGGGCGGCGGTGGGGCCTGCCCTCCATGGCGTTTATCCGGAAGAAGCGGCAGGAGCAGCAGCTGCAGCTCTACTCCAAGGAGAGGTGCGTGCCCGGACCGCGGGACGCTCCGGCGGGGCCTGGTCGGGGCAGGGCGTTGGGGCGCCGGCCCGAGAGCTGAGGGGCGGGAGCCGGCGTGCGGGCCGGGCGCGCGTCCGGGCCTCGGGCTGGAGGCCGTAGCCAGAGCCCGGGGTCGGGGTCAGAGGCCGCGGGCCTGCTCGGGGCCGGATCCCGCCGGGGACAGGGACCGGAGCCCGGGCTGGGCCCGAGCCCTGCAGCAGAGCCCCGCCGGGCGCGCAAGTCCCGGCAGCCGCGGCCGGCTCACCCGGAAGGCCGCGCGGGGTCGGGGCGCTGATCCCTCCCCAGGGCGCGCGAGCCCGGGCGTTCGCCCGGGAGGATAAGTAAGCGGGCTCGGCCGACACCCTCCATTCTAACCCTCTCTCCGTATCCCTGTCCCCCTTAACCGGCCTCGGGGCCGAGCATTCGGGGTCCGCGCCGCACGGTTGCTGCGTCCGAGCGGGACCGAGCAGGCCGGCGACTATCCCGCCTGCACCGGGGTGGAAGCTGGCGCCTCACATCACCGCGCCTTTTTCCTGCCGACTCCTTCAGACGAAAGCAAATGCAGGACCTCGTGGGCTCGGAGGAGGACCGCTGGAAAGGCCTTATCCCGAGAAAAGCCAGAGTCCTCTCCCCTAAACGTTTGCTCCCCGAGCATGGGACCTTACGAGTGTATTGGAAAGCCGTGCGTGGGAAAGCGCGGTGCGCAGAACCGTCATGAGCACCACAGCATCCCTGTAAGGATTCGAGGTCCCACCAGCCAAGCTAAAATGCTCTCACAGCCCTGCCCTGCCAGAGTTTGTGAACCTCTCTCCAAGGGACGTCTCCTTAAGAAAGCTCACTTAGACTCTGTGTGTACTTCCCAGTGCATTAATAATGACCAAAACAACTTGCTGATCCTTGGGTCTGCAGCCCCAGGTGCGGAAAGGAAAGAAGGCTAAATCCTTTCACATATACACTCTTTTGATTGTGCGAGCTACAGTTATCTCTGAGAGCTGCTAGCCTATCACGCTGTTGTCTCATCAGTGGATACCAACAAAGCAGATGGTATAAATATGGAAATACAAGTGAGACTTTAAGGTTTGTCTGCATTTGTTTTGTAGATGTTGACTGGAACCTGTTCATCCAAACATTCATATCCCTCTCTAATCTGTAATGTTGGTCTGGCCAAGATATCCACAGTCTGAAATTTCATTCCCTACTGTAGAGAGAAAAAGATAAGATATACAGCATATGGCTTCCAAAAACGTTTTTGGTAGTGTGGTTAGGTTTTAGCCACAGAAAGGCTTGTTTATTAATTAATAATTGAGCCATAACTGAAATAACTCACACTTGTGGATGCTTTTCTGACAGCATTTGTAATGGCTGTTTCATGTGGAAAGAGCTTGAGTAGACTTTGTTTTGTACCAGTGACATTAAGACTTGTTGGTATGCTTTATTACTAAATAGGTGAACATTCAGATTTACATTGTGAGAACTTTGAAACACTTGGATTGCCATCTTGTTCTATGATCTGAGAATCATTTGCAACATTTCTATGGCCTGATACACAGGAAAGGCTGTTTTCTTTGGTTGGGCCTGTTATTTCAATGGAAATAATTTATGTTTAATTTGGTTAGTTTATACACCTCGGCAGAGTCAGGCAAACCTTAAAATCTGCACTTATATTTACATGTATAAACTGCTTTGTTAGAATCCATTGATCAGACAGCAGCATGACAGGCTAGCAGTACTGGAAGATAACTGCAGCTCTCAAAAGCAAAACATTTATTTATCAGTCAGGAGGCATCAACTATTCTTGAGCAGCAGTAACCTGAACAAGTTGGTGCCATTTATATGAATTCTACTTGCTGACTCCCCAAATTCATTAATGCTCTGCCCTGTGGCCTTGCAACCTTCGGCTGATGGGCATACTCTGACCAGGATGTCGTATATGCACTATCAGTTTGAATGACAGGAATCTGTCTCACAATCAGGTGTGCACCAGAATCAAGCAGTCTCTTTATAAATCTTAGAATTTATTTTGAAAGACAAGAATATTTTAAACCAACTTTATTGAGCCTCCTATTTACCATTTCTGCCCAGAATTTTCCTGGCTTATCCCCTTGCAACAATACATACAAATGAACAAACAGATTGTTATAGGTCCTTGGCTCCCTTACCTAAGAGAACCATTACTTTCCTTGGGAAATGTGAAGAGGGAGTGTTTCTGAGGTGAGAGGCCTCCCCTGGTCTTTGTGAGTTCTTTGGCCTCTCTCATGCTGATTTAGGGATTTTAGATTTCTATAGCTACCAAATAATGGCCCCAGAAAAAGAGAAACTTAAAGTTAGCATTGATTTCTCTTATTGTTAAGTTGATGCTGCTGCATTTGGAGTTAAGTAATATTTCTATAAAAGTAGAAGCAGAACGATTGGGAGAGTCTTACATTAGTGGCTTAGACCAAGGTGGTGGCAGAGGAATGGGAGAAAAGCGGATGGAATCTAAATGTTTTTAGGACGTAGGATTGACAGGTCTTGGTATGGTGTATTGCATGTGAGAGGTGATACAGGAAGAATCCCAGCTAGGATTATCAGATACAATACAGCACAGCCAGTTGAATCTGAATTTAAGATAAACAATGAATAATTTTTTAGTATAAGTACGTCCCATGCAATATTTGGGACATACTTACATTAATGTTTTTCAGTGTAAGTATGTTGTTTATCTGAAGTTCAAATATAACTGGACATCCTGTACTTTTATGTGCTAAACATAGCAATCCTACTTTCAGGCTTCCAGTTTGAATAACTATACGGTGGTGTCATTTATTGGTGATGTTTATAAAGAAACGCTCTGGTAATTTTCGGGATTAGAAAACAAATAGACGTTTGGCCATCCAAATTAAGTACACTGTATCCTGGTTAAGATTTAGATAGCAGGAACCATATAGATTTTACTGGTTTTTAAAGATATCCTTTGCAGGTGTTGATGAAGGTAAATGGGAAAAATTTTAAAAAAGCAATTCACTTATCTTCCTTGGAATTGTCAGGAATGGCAGCTGTGTACAGTGGGTTAGCAGATGAGGATATTCTACAAACTGCTGCCATTTAAGATATTTCTGTTTTAAGATTTAGGAGTAGAATAATTGTTAAATATTTTTTTGTCTTCACATCTAGTTGTGGTGTGGTGGCAAGACAGCTATTTTTATCTTGGGTGATATAGAAATCTAGATAGTTGAGGCATGTTCCTCCTGAGAGTCATAGTTTTATCTCTATAATGTCATAGAATAAATTCTTAGTTGTGGTTTGTAAGCTGTCATTCCAAGATGAAACATTAGTAATCCTGAATTCCATATTGGGCGCTTACATATTACATTAATAATTTTATAGGCACTTCTGAGATTTCGGCTTTACTTCAGATGTTCCATGAGTGTCTTGGTTATGCTGGTATTAAGTTTCTTTTACTCACCATGTTTGGCCAATCGATTGAGTCAGTATTTATTATATTAAAGACACTTACTTGTTGAGAAGGCATAGTGATTAGTAGTTGTGCTCCTGTTTAACCTGTCATTTGTAAGGCTGATCATCCCAGTCTTTTAATATCTCTTGTGGGATATACCAGGTGTTGAAAATGGAGACAAACTGCAGAGTCAGCACTCAATTGGTGAGCGATGCTGATGGGGCTCGAGAAATCGAGCTGTGACTTACAAAAATAGGGTTTATTTTTCTTACATGAAAAAACAGTGAGAGAGCAAATAAATGTTGCAAATATTTTGATTAACTTAGAATTGACATTGGCTTTATCCAAAATGCACTACTAGCCTCGCCCCTTATTCCCTTGTTATCTCAAATTGACTTCTTGAAAATAGCTGCCATTGAGAAGGCACTAGAATCTACCCATAAACAGATTTTGAGTGTGTTTGCTATATGATTTTCATTAAAAGGTATTTTAAAAATGTGACGTAAATAGGAATGGCCAGTTAGGGAAGTCAGTGCTTGGTTTCTTCTAAATACCATTGTGATTTCATCTTTTACCTATCAGATATTTAGGATTGTGTCTTAAAATATCCAACTCACAGATTTTGAAATTATCTTTCTGTTATTTATTTTTTAACTGTGTTCAGTAAATAGTTTAGAATTCTTAATTTCTTGGTAAGTTGAATCTTTTATCAATATATAATGACTCTTCTAATAATGATTTTTAAAATTTTGCCTAATAGTAATATAACTGTATCAGTTCTCTTTTGGTTATTTACATTATGTAGAATTTTCCATTGTTTTAACTTTTCTGTGTCCTTAGGTTTTAGGCATGTTTCTTATAAGTATTAGCTTACAGTTAGACTTTTTATAATTCATTTTGCTAATTTTTGTCTTAATAAATTAGTCTGCTTACATTTATTATTATTATTACGGATCTATTTGGACTCATTTTTTATTTGTTCTTTTATTTTGCCCTTTTTCCCCTCTCCCTCTGGATTAAATAAGGCCCCCTTGCTTCCTTTTATTTTTCCTTGAGGAGTATGGAAGTTTTATATTCTATTTCCATTTTTCTAAAGCTTACCCTTAAAATGTTAACATATTTAATTTAAGATCTGAAGTTAATCATTCTCTTACCTCCTCTCTAACAATGTAAGGACCTTGGAATACTTAACTCCTGTCTCCCCATCCTAAATTATAATCTGTTCTTGTCCAGTATTTTTGATCTGTGTTTTAAGCCTACAAATTAGACATTATAACTGTGTAATTAATACCTCTGTAGTTTTACATGCATATTTACCACTGCCTTTGTTCAGCATTCCTTGCATGTCGTGTCTTCCTTATGGTATTATTTTCTCTTTCCTGAAGAATACCCTGTAGAAGTTCCTCTGATCAGGTCTGATGATATGAACTGTCTGTGTTTTTATCTGTCTGAACATATCCTTATTTTGCCCTTGTTTTGAAAATCAGTTTTGCTAGATGTGTAATTCTCTCAGCATTTTGAAGTGGGCCCGGGAATACGTGGCAGACTTGCTGGAGGAGCATTGGGTGGGAGAAACTCACAGAGAAGAGGTCAGTATAGGTGTGCCCTGTGCCCGGGGCAACACTGAGCTACTTGGCTGAGCCAACTTCAGGCTCCAGGAGAAACCCGGACCCCACGGAATGACCCAGGGCCAGCAAGCAACCGACCTCTGCTGAGATGGAACCGTGGCTCACCCAGTCCAGCTTAGCATTTGTGGCTGTGGGTTGTCCTCACCTCCTTGCTGGGCTTGACTGGGGGCTAAGTCTATATGACGTGGTAGGGTAGGGACAGGATTCGTTGCATCAGTGTTCTTGGTTAGGGAAGCACCAGTACTTTTCCTGGCATGATTAGGGCACCGAGATTGATTGCTTTAAACACAAAGTCATAGCAGGTTTCCCTGGAGCTTTGCAGGAGGCCACCTTCTGTTCTTGGAGAGCAGCCTTCAACAAACCAACATTGTTCAAGACTAATCATTTTTTGTAAGTAATCTGTCTTTTCTCTGGCTGCTTTTAAGATCTCATCTTTGTAGTGTTTTGCTGTTTGTCTAGATATAGAATTCTCTCTCTCCATCGATCTATCCTTCCTAAAGCTGAAATAGTTTTGGAAAATTTGGAGCCAAGATTTTGGCTCTTGGAACATAGCTTCTCCCCCCATTCTTTTATGTCTTATAATGACTCTTTAATATTTATCATCTTTATTTTTCTGTGGTGCATTGTGGGTTATTTAAAATGCATCTTACAATTTGCTAATTTTCTTTCCAATTGTCTCATTTGCTATTTAACCCATTTAAATTTTTAATTTCAATTATTTTAAAACTTCTAGTTTTATTTGGCTCATTTTTGTAACTGCCTGGTCATTTTATTTCTTTAAACATACCTATGGAATAATCTGATGCAGAATATAAAATATTGGTAGCCTTTATATGTTTGATTGAATAGTTTGTTGCTTCTGACTCTTACGTAGTAATTATACTTCCCCATGTGTTTTATGATTTTTGATTGCATCCTCTTGTTCCTTGGAAGTTTATCCTTAGGAAGTCTTTGAGGCCTAGGTTTGAAGTATGTTTTTTCACAAAGTTTGCATTTGTTTTAGCCTGGGGTCCGAGGAGGGACCACATTGATCTTGGATTTTACTGTACTGTCCCCTGCAGATGGGCCCATAAGGAGTTCAGGTTTTTCTGTTATTCAAAGGCTTGGGCAGAGCCCCGAGGAAAAAGGCCTCAGTGCTTGCTGACTTCTCTGGATTTACGCTTTATGTGAGTTTCACACTTCCAAGACTGTCCCTTACTTTTTCACCACCTCAGCCAAGCATTTGAAAAGATTCTTTTCATTATTTATCCAGTAATTTTAGAGGCTCTGTGGTGAGATTGTTTCTCTGTACCTTTGAACTTCCATAATGCCCAAAATGGAAATTCCCCCTGATTTCTTTAAGCTCAGGTTTGTTTAATAAACCTGTAGACTCATTGGTTAAGATGGGACCTTTGAGGTACTCTAATCTATATCTCCCCTCAATTTTATAGTTGAAGAACACGAGGCATAAGTCAATAAAGTGATTGCACTAAGGTCAGGCAGCTAAGTCATGGCTGAGCCGTGGCCAGAACAAAAGTTCTTTGATCCAAGTCCAGCCTCTTCACTGTAACATACTGCTTCTGTTTTAAGTACTAGGCATGTGGGCTACTGGCCTGTGCTTATTTTTATGGTATCCCTGTAGTTTAGAATGATTCAGGAATTAACGAAGCCTGGTTTGTGTAGATATCAGAACCTCGTTACTCAAAGTGTGGTCCACAGGCCAGAAGTATGAGCATGCCTGGAGCTTGTAAGAAATGCAGATTCTCAGGGCCCATCCCACAGCTGCCGAGTCAGAGTCTGCATTTTAACAAGATCCCCAGATGATTGTGTGCACATTAAAGTGTGAGACCCACTGCTCTACATAACAATAATTAAGCATTCATCTTGATTTTTCTGTTTGTTTCTTCCTTCAAACTATACTTTCTTCTTTATCTTCTATATAGGACAGATAGGGAAGGCTCATGAGAGCTTCCTGCTGTGAGCTATGACTCTTGATGAGGAAGTTGAAGGGCTTTGACAGCATAGGTGATATTTTTACCATTTCTTCTCAGAGGTTGTTAAGACTTGAAAATAGAATCGACTGGCTTAATGGATAGTGTCAATATTTTGATATCTGAACCATCTTGGCCAGGAAATAACTGCATCTCACATGGTCAGGGCAGAATGTAAGTGATAGCGAGAGTTTTAACCTTGCTACTGAGGAAGAGGGCTAAAAAGACCAGATGAAATAATGAAATTGGAGGATAGCAGGCATGAGATGAATCACTTCTGAGGGATAGGAAAGGAAAGGCGAGTAATTTACTTGAGAAAACAAGTACATGAACTAGAAATAATATTTAGTCACTTGTATGTCTCTGTGCAAATGTGTAGAACATGGATAATAAAATGAGCGGGTTTTATTATACAAAAGAGGAGAATGTGTGTTATAGGTGTCACTGAAGCTTGGTAGGATGGGACTCAGCATTGGAATCTAGTCCTGAAAAGCTACAGACCTCTTCGAAAGGAAGGACCTGTCAGGAGGTGAGGCAGTGGGCTCTGAACGTCAAGAAGATATACATCTACAGGGGACTCCATGAACCCCAGGGAAAACACCCAGAGAACATACTGGAAAGAGGAACAGAGACAACATAATTGTGTCCATTTGTCATATGCCACAGAAGTGGGTAGAAAAATGGTGGCTATGTACCTGGTATAGAGGAGGAAACAGGAAGTGGAATACACATACCTGCTGAAATGCTCAGTGAGATCTAATTACAGTTCCTTGACTTCCCTTGTTGAAGTTTTAATTTATCCTAAGGCAGAAACTTGAGAACTTAATTCTGAACATTAAAGAGAAATTAATTAACCAAGTAGAAATGAATGAAGCCTTCAGAAAAAGCAAGTCATGTCAAGTTATTTATTATTGAAGCTCAGGGGGATTAAGAAGAATACTGTCATACATAGAACCTAGATTCTTAAGAAAGCAGATATTGAAAGTTTCAAGGAAAAAAGATAGGTATTAATATTGGACAGTTCCGAAAAGCATATTGACCCAGGAAGTTTGTGCAAGTGTCAGAAATATAATTCAGAACATCTAATCCAAATGGTCTTTGGTGAAGAGTCACAGGAAATCAGACAAATAAATAAACATAGAATGGTTGTACAGGTAGTGTTCCTCTGAACTTATCATTTTTTTATACATATAAAGCAAGAGGGTTATACACAATTAGCTTCAAGAAGGTTAAAGTTCCAAATGAGTAGAGGCTTTAGAAAATGCTACAGATTAAAAAGAGCAAAACCAAAATCTTCTAAATTGTGTTTCCAACAAGGAACTACTAGGCTGCTGCCTAGGGCCCAGCCCAGTAGTGTTAACATTGATTTATGACAGAGAAAGTGGCTCTTGTTCTCTGTTAATAATATTGACCATCAGACTGAGAGACAGGATGAACTTTCATAAGATGGCTGAGGATGCAAAGGGCACCCACGTGTTTATGTCTTCTGGCATAAAATCCTGGGAAAGCTTGAGTTTAGAAGCACAATGATGATGTTAGTTCTAAAATAGTTGATGTGATTATATTTTAATAGATACATGGATGAGCTAGTTGTCTCTGAAGGCTGCTTGTGCTTCATAGCAATAAAAGTACACCATTGTCTTATTGAAGAATACTTACCCTTATTTTTCCCTCACTATAGGAGAGAGTGGGGAGGTCAAGAGAGAGTAGAAAAGGTTGCATAGCTCCAGCCATTCAAAGGGTATTCAGTCATTAAGACACAGGCTAAAAATAAGGGGCAAAGTAATTGGTGAGTATCTTTCTGATGTATTCCTTTCTGAAAACTATCTGGTGTATCAAAGGACTGTGCCTAGCAATCCTAGATCTTGTGATTGTATTGAAATTCAGATTAAGTATAGATAGTGAGCATTTTATATTGTACTCTGGCAGTTTAATCTGATTAATTCTTGTTCACGGACTTGAAAGTGGAGGACAGGTCAGTGAGAGTTAGCTATTAGGATGGGAAAACTGGTTCCTGCTATCGTTATTTTTAATTTTATGAGTTAACTTTTCTTTTGGTTCAGATTATTATTTTTTTAATGGCAATCTCTTCTTGTGTCATGAATATAATTTCTTCTTTGCAAGGACATTAATTATGCCCTTTGACCTTTTCTTCTGTTCTCTGCATTGTCTCTAGACCTTCACATTGCATTCTTTCTGCTTGTTCAGGTC
Source organism: Propithecus coquereli (assembly GCF_000956105.1). NCBI lineage: Eukaryota > Metazoa > Chordata > Mammalia > Primates > Indriidae > Propithecus > Propithecus coquereli. Next base: position 3,154,888 of record NW_012153174.1, read on the forward strand.
TTGTTCTTTCATGTTTGAGACTGCTGATCTTGGATGTCCATTCATATTGAAGTGTGAGCATGTAATTCTGTGTCACAGGGAATGAATGGGCTGTTTCTGTTGGGCTTCCCTCTGGGATGATGTAGTAGAGACCTGGCTCTTTCAGTTGCCACTATCTGTAGGCCTTTTCTCTAGGGCGATTTCATTTTTTCCAAAATTAATTTACCAGACTTCTGCCTGGCGTGGTGTATGTCTTCCTGCTAATGTTCATGTATTCTGCTTTTTGCTTAGTTGTTCTCTTTTCACTCTACAGTCTTGCTGTCCTGATATCTAATTTGGAGTTTCCTGTTCCATTCTATGTAGAAAAACCACATGCCAGAGTGGGGTGGAGATAACCTATCAGGGAAAGAATCGGGGGGGTCACTGTCCTCACTCACACTTTTAACCATCCTCCCATGCTTCATTTCTGCCCTCTTGGTACCTGATACCTGCAATTTCTGAACGTTTTGGAAGTCCTGTGACTTACGCTGGTTTTCTCCTGAGTGGTACCTTCCCTGGAGGCATCTGACATTCTGATTTGTGAGCACTGCTAATTCCTCCCATCCACTTTCCATTCCTTACAGATTTGTTCATATCTCTTCTCTGTTTTTATGTCTCTCCAATTTGCTTTAGTCCCTGGGCTTTACCATTTAAAAATATTTTTGTTCACATTTTAGTGGTGTTTCGGGAGGAAGTGAAATAAGCATGTAATGTGTAATCTGACATACTTAATTTAAATATCTTGCTCTATTACATCAGAATTTCAGGATTCTTCTCAATTCCCACACTTTTCATAAAAGCTTTTCTCTGTACCTCTAGATGCTGTTGATGTTCCCCGGTCTCTACCAGGAAACAGACAAAATGCCTGCTTTCACTTCCTTGCCATATGCTTGTTTCCGTAGCCATACAACTAAATTAATATTTTTTATTACATTGTTTTTAAAAGTTTAAATCACTTAAAAAAGAACTACATTACAGTCCCATTCAAAACTTTAAAAAGAAGTATACTTCAATTGTATTCAGTTTAGTTTAGTTTACTTATTTTACTTAAAGCGTTAGATTGATTATTACAGGAGAATATCTAAAGATCTGTCTCCTAGAGGCACATGGTCTTGCGAGAGAAACAAGATAAACTCAGATGACCGTGAGACAGGACATCGGAGTGGGTGCGTGGCGGGGGAGAGGTAGAGAAGCCCGGTGTGTTCAGTCAGGGGAAACAAATGATGAAAATTCAGTAAGTGGGAAAGCTCTGAGCTTTGTTCAGGCCATAATAAGTTTAATTTCATGAATGTAAAGGACAGTACATCCACCTGGTGAATGGTTTCTTTCTTGGCATAGCAGTTATTTGACCACAAGGCAGGCCAGGCTGTGCACGCCCTCCCCACTGGGTAGAGAGGAGTGCCTGGCATATGATACATGCTTCAGAGTGCTTGTTAAGTTCATGAGTGGAAAAGCACTTTGGGATCAAACATTTTAAATATCCTGCTTTCTTATACTTTCTAAAAATAAACATGAAAAAAAGTTGTTCGTTTTCACCCCCGTGTTTAGATTTTCCTTGTTGCTGCTTAACTTGGAGGAGTACTACTTTGAGCAACATACGGCTAATCATATTCTGCACAAGGGCCGTCAAAACGAAAGGTAAGAAAGCTTTGGGATCTCTATGGACTAACAGAGTTTTCTGATATCTGATATGTTAAAAGTTAAATGTATGATCATACAGGGTTTTTTCATCTTCTTTCTTATTTGGAAAGTAATGAGAAGAGTGGATTTATAAGTTGCTGTCATAACTTCAAATTTTTTCAAAGCTGAAAAGCATTCATTCTAATTTTTCTAAGGTATCTTAAATCAGCTTTATAGGACTCTGATCCATCTCATCATTTTTTTCTTGCATTTCTCTTACAGTTATATACTATCCTCTGCTCTCAATTATTTGGGTGTTAGTGTTATAAAGTAATTATTATAAACCACAGGAGTAGTATGAAGTCAACACTTTCAAAATGAATAATGCAATTTGAACTAGTAGCAAAATCTGATTTCTCAATATTTTAATAACTACTGCTATAAAAACAGATTGTTTCTTTGAGCTTACCTTTTGAAAGCTATGTACAAAAGTGTGTCATAATTTTTTTTTGTTTGTTTAAAATGGCAATTTGGAATTAACTAAGATGAAAGCTGTTCCAGCAAAAATATATCTGCTAAGGATTTCCTTTTGGGTGGTTACTTAACAACTATAGGCCACAACTTAGAAAATGCTTTGACATTAGATAAATACTTTTATTTTTATTGTTCTTCAGGTTGTGTCCTTAAAGGATCAAAAACATGTAGTATTTGTTTAAATATAAGCCAAAGTAAAAGTCACTTGGCTTTTTGTTTGGTACCTTATGACATATCTATTTCCTTAGCATTCAATCAAATTAGACAATTACTATTCCCTGAACACAGTACCTTGCTTTCTTACCTCTGAAATTTTGCTCATATTCTTTTTCCTAATTCCATGCTTATTTTTCTCCTAACATTCCTCTGTCCTATATCATAATAACGCTTTGCTTAAACTTAAATGTCTTTATTACTAAAACACAAATATAGGATAGAAAGCTGAAGCCTGTTTTTATAATTTTGAAGTTATTATTAGGACAAGATGGTGTAACCCTGTGGAATTTGGTAATATCTAGCAAGATTTCATGTGCATTAATATATAGCATTGATACTTAGGATACTATTTCAAAGATACAGTGGCAAACATACAAGTGGACATATGTACGAGGTTAGTTATTGCAGGTCTACTTGTAGTAGCAAAAGACTAGAAACAATTCATAGGAGACTGACTGAACCGACTGATGCCATGTGATGTCCACATAGCAGGGTACTATGCAGCTGTGACAGGGTGTGAAGTTCTATGTAATGCTGTGGCACGATCTCTGGCATGTACTAAGTGCAAAAATCAAGGGCGGAATACTGTGTATTGTATGGTTCTTTTATAAGAGGGGAAGAATTATTATTTGGTTATTTTTTTTTAATTCTAAGCACAAACTAAAAGCTACGGAAAATGGTTATCCAGTCAGAAGAGGGAGGAATCAGGAAGATAATTTAGAGATGGAAACTAGATTTCTCCAAATATGCCTTATTTATAAGTTTGATTTTGGAACCATATAAATATTTTATAGATTTTTAATGTAGACTTAATTTTAAAGAGAGATGGTTAATCCTAAAAATTAAAGAGAAAATGAAACAAGTGAACTTAACTATAAAGGTAGAGAGTTAATCACAGAGAATTATTTTAATCAACTTCACAACACAGTGATTTGATGAAAAAGAATTACAAAGTTGTAAACTTTTCAGTAGTAGTATTGTTAATCGTATAATATTGGTATTGCTATTTTAAAACTAATTTATATACACATGCACATAGATTTATATAGTTAGATAAAACAATTGAATAATTATGTTAATGCCAAGACCAAGATTTTCAGTATAAAAGAGCTGTAAATATAATATTAAGGCTAGGCATAGTGGCTCACGCCTGTAATCCTAGCACTTTGGAAGGCCAAGTTGGGAGGATCACTTGAGGCCAGGAGTTTGAGACCAGCCTGGGCAACATAGCAAGACCCTGACCCTGTCTCTACAAAAAACAGAAAAATTAGCTGGGCATGGTGACACATGCCTGTAGTCCCAGCTGCTCGGGAGGCTGAGGCAGGAGGATCGCTTGAGGCCAGGAGTTTTAGGCTATAGTGAGCTATGATTGTGCCACTGCACTCCAGTGTGGGTATCAGAGCAAGACCCTATCTCTAAAAAAAATAATAATAATAAATAAATATAGTATTAAGTTAAATAGAACCTTGTAATCTTGCATTTGAATTGGAAATGCCTATATGGATTTATGTACTTTTTCCTTTTTTCCCCCTAGCTTTATTGAGGTATAATTAACAAATATTAACACAATTCATATATATTTAAAGTGTACAACATGATGTTTTGATGTAAGTATATGTTGTGAAATGATTACCACAATCGAACATAACCATCAACCCACTTAGTTACCTTCTTTTTTGTGACTGTGGGTGAGAACATTAAAGATCTACTTTCTGAATTAATTACAAGTGTAAAGTACAGTATTATTAACTTACAGTCAATAGCTGTACATTAAATCTTGAGAACTTACTCATCCTTGTAATGAAAAATTTGTATACTTTGGCCACCATCTTCCGTTTCCCCCGTCCCCTAAACCCTGGCAATAACCTTCTACTCTCTGCTTCTGTGAATTCAACTTTTTTAGTTTCCGCGTGACATCATGCAGTATTTGTCTTCTGTGCTCGGTTTATTTCATTTAGCATAACGTCCTCCAACATCATCTATGTTGTCAGAGATGACAGGATTTCCTTCTTTTCTAAGGCTGAATAATATTCCATTGTTTGTATATACACGTGTATTTTTATATATTTTTATACATAATCATATCTTCTTTATTTATTCATCTGTTGATGGACACTTAGATTGATCCTAAATCTTGGCTACTGTGAATAATGGTGTAAAGAACATGGGAGTACAGGTATATCTTTAGCATACTGATTTCATTTCTTTTGGATATACATCCAGAAGTGGGATTGCTGGATCATATAGTACTATTTTTAAGTTTTTGAGGAACCTCCATACTGTTTTCCATAATGGATGGAATAAATTACATTCCCACCAACAGCATGCAAGGGTTCTCTTTTCTCTACACCTCACCAACATTTGTTATTTTTTGTCTTTTGATAATAGCCATCCGAACAGGGTGAGGTGATGGCTCAGTGTGGTTTTGATTTGCTTTTCTCTGATGATTAGGGATGTTGAGTATCTTTTCATATTCATGTTGACCATTTGTGTGTCTTCTTTTGAGAAATGTCAATTCAGGTGGTTTTCCCATTTTTAAATAGGCTATTTGTTATCTTAATATTGAGCTGTTTGAGTTCCTTACATATTTTGGATATTAGTCCCTTATCAGATACATAGTTATCCAATATCAGATATATAGTTTCCAAATATTTTCTCCCATTCTGTAGGTTGTATCTTCACTCTGTTGATTGTTTCTTTTGCTACAGAAGCTTTTTAGTTGGATGCAATCCAATTTGTCTATTTTTGCTATGTTGCCTGTGCTTTGGGGATTATAGCCAAAAAATCCCCTAGATCAATTTCAAGCAGCTTTTCTCCTATTTTTTCTTCTAGCAGTTGTACAGTTTCAGGACTTATATTTGTCTTTAATCCATTTCAAGTTGATTTTTATATATGGGATGAGATAAGGGCCCAATTTCATTCTTCTGCATGTGGATATCTAGTTTTTCCAACACCATTTATTGAGGAGACTATCATTTTTTCGTTTTGTATTCTTGGCACTTTCATCAGCAATCAGTTGATTGTAAATGTGCAGCTTTATTTCTGGGTTCTCTGTTCTGTTCCATTGGTCTATATGTCTGTTTTTGTGCCAGTACCACACCATTTTGATTACTATAGCTTTGTAGTATATTTTGAAATCAGGTAGTTCGATGCCTCCAGGTTTGTTCCTCTTGCTCAAGATTGCTTTGGCTATTTTGGGTCTTTTTTGGTTCCATACAAATTTTAGGCTTGTGTTTTTCTATTTCTGTGAAAAATGCCATTGGGATTTTGATAAGAATTGCCTTTAATCTGTAGATTGCTTTGGGAAGTATGGACATTTTAACAATACCGATTCTTTCTATCCGTGAACACTGGATATCATTCCATTTGCTTGTGTCTTCTTCAGTTTCTTTCATCAGTGTTTTATAGTTTTCATGGTACAGATCTTTTACCTCCTTGATTAAATTTATTCTTAAGTATTTTATTTTTCAATTAAGAATTGTTTTCACATAAATAAAAAAAAGAATTGTTTTCTTAATTTCTTTTTTGGATAGTTCATTGCTAGTGTATAGAAACACAACACTGATTTTTGTATATTAATTTTTTATTCTGCAACTTTACTAAAGTTGTTTATTCTAACAGTTTTTTTGGTAGAATCTTTAGGGTTCTCTCTCTCTTTCTATCTCTTTTTAAAGACAGGATCTTGCTCTGTCGCTCAGGCTAGAGTACAATGTACAGTGGCATCATCATAACTCACATGAACCTCAAACTCCTGGGCTCAAGTGATCCCCCTGCCTCAACCTCCTAAGTAGCTGGAACTACAGGGGTGTGCCACCACACCCAGCTAATTTTTCTATATTTTGTAGAGAGAGATGGAGTCTCACTTTTGCTCAGGCTGATCTCAAACTCCTGGCCTCAAGCAATCCTCCTGCCTCAGCCTCCCAAAGTGCTGGGATGATGAGCCACTGTTCCCAGGCAAGGGTTCTCTCTATATAAAATCATTGTTTTGAAACAAAAACAGTGTAACTTCTTCCATTCCGATTTGGATGCCTTTTATTTCTTTTTCTTGCCTAATTGCTCTGGGTAGGATTCCCAGTACTATGTCGAATAGGAGTGGCAAGAGTGAGCACCCTTGTTTTGTCCCTGTGTACTTTTCTCTTTAAATGAAAGTATTTCTTGCCTCTATCTTGTGAAAAGGCCTAGAAACAACTCAGTAGCAATCAGCACTAAGAATGGGGTCTCTGAATACCACTTCCCACTAAAAGGATGAGGGCTTTTTGGAGAAATGGCTGATTCTGTGTCTGGGACAGGAGATGCATGAGATGAGCCTGGAACATCCTGTCGTACAGGCAAGTAAGGAAGACATCAAAGACTTATTGTAAAGGAATTAAAAGGACACGGGGGCAACTTGAAGAGGCTAACACTGGACCAAAACGGGACAAATTGAGTATCAAAAAAGAATAATATCTGCAGTGGATTGAAATGTCTCAGAAATGTTAAAATCCATGAGTACATAATGATAGATGTGTGTATATGTGTATGTGTACGTGTGTGTATATAATCCTAGTCAGGTAGAATACCTTCAAAGGTTAGGACACCAACTCATTTTTCTGAAACTTGATAAAGAATCAAGCATTTTTCCTATTTTACCTGTACAAATTGTCCTTCAGGGTAACCAAATTGCTATTAAGTAAAGTTTTTCCTTGTTGACAAATTCTAGCTAATAAACACAGGAGCAATGATAAAATTTCAATCCCTAATGAAAGAATGGATCTACACCAGGGGTTGGCAAACTACCGCCCTTGGGCCAAATCTGAGCTGCCGCTTGTTTTTTATTTATTTATTTATTTTTT
>NW_012153174.1:3163361-3187103 GCF_000956105.1 Propithecus coquereli
ATTTTTAGTTGTCCAGCCAATTTCTTTCTATTTTTAGTAGAGACGGGGTCTCGCTCTTGCTCAGGCTGGTCTCGAACTCCTGAGCTCAAATGATCTACCCACCTCAGCCTCCCAGAGTGCTAGGATTACAGGCGTGAGCCACTGCACCCAGCCTAAAACGTACTCTTGGAAACTGATCTTCAGGTGATTTTTTTGTAAGGTATTAATAATATTTCAGCATCTCTTAACCTGTGTTCTGAATACATAATAAGCTATTGCCTTGATTTGATCATTGATAATAGACATCCAATCAATTAAAAAAAGAAAGTGTATAGATTGTTTAAAAATAATGAACAAGTTTTCTTTTTTTTTCCTTTTTTTTTTGAGACAGAGCCTCACTCTCACCCTCCTGGGTAGAGTGCAGTGGTGTCATTGTAATTCACTGCAAACTCAAACTCCCAAGCTCAACCAATACTCCTGCCTTGGCCTCCCAGAGTGCTAGGATTACAGGCGTGAGCCACCACACCCAGCAGAACAAGTTGTCTTAAGTGTGTAGATTTTTATTAGCTTCAGGCGAGCGATGCATGTTGACCAAAACTAGTAATTGCCTCTAAAATGCTCAGGCAGGTTTCTTTCCAAAATTCACTGAAGCTATATAAATGTTCGAAAAAATAATAAAATGGTAAAGTCTATAACTTATTTGATGCTATAGTAGTAGCCTGGCAGTCTTCAAAATTGCTTATTATCATGGAACACATTTTTTCGTGAATTCCTACATACCCCCAAATCACAGTTAAAAAGCATTTTATGTGCTAAATTCAAACTCTCTTATTTTTTCCATGATTATACATAAGAAAAAAATCCCTTTACCTAATCAATTTTAGATATTTAATGTTACCTTCTGAATAGTTCTTATATAGGGAATTATTATAAAAGCCAACATAATTTACAGGATAGATTCAGCATTTATTTTAGTTTCCCTTTCAGAGTAGTGGTGAGGACCAAATAAGGAAATAAAAATAAAATGCATGAGGCAGTGCTCAACAAGTCAAACCATAAAGACAATGTGGACATATTTCTCTAACCTCTAGGTAGGTGGAGATAGGGGGAAAATAGTTTGTTATTTTTTTCTCAAACTTTCATACTCTTCTCTGTAATTGTGTTGTTGATCTTTTATTAGTTGACATTTTAGTAACCTACTTTCTCAATTGTATCATGATTATTTTCGTGACTTTTGTTATGTTTGTTAAATAATATTTTGTACTTTGATCCCTAGAAAAATCAGAGGCTCCTTAAAGATATGTTCAAAATCAGTGATTTTTGAACCAGATGCAATATCCCAGCCTATCATTAAGGTAAACACGTTTTAAATGTGAACAAAGATGTTCCTATTTTTGTGTATATTTCACTTTTGCCTATTTTTATAATATTTTTCTCTCAATTTTATCTAGATTCCTTTGAGAGATTGTATAAATATAGGAAAACATGGAGAAAATGGAGCCAACAGACACTTTGCAAAGTATGTCATTTTCACTAACTGTTTAATTTTACTTCAACCAAAAAGCTATATATTTAATGACTTTTATCCATATTTTAGGGCAAAATCTGGGGAGATTTCACTCATTTTCAGTCAGGTAAGAAGCACATAGTAAATTTTTTTTAGAACGCTAATGAACATTTATATACTTATATTTTTTAGTATGATGAAATTATGTCTAGAAATATCAAACAAAGACTATTGGAATAGATATTTAAATACTTTTAAAATTTAATCATCGAGAAACACGTTTGTCTAAAGATGGGATCCGTAATGGAATCCTTACCGTCTATTAAGTGTGTGGTATCTGCGACTTGTGGTTCCATCCTCGGGAGTTCTCACAGTGTGTGAGGGTGGAGACGAAGGGATGGCGGTTCCTCCTCTAGCCTCCTAGTCGTTCAGAAGATGAGAGGCCAGCACCACACTACTTAGATGGTCTCAGGGACAAAGCCAAGGACTGGGGATCACTAGTCCTGTATCATTGTGTCTCTTGGGGTCATGACCTTTTGTTCATTCAGAATCTGTGCTGCATACATTTCTGCACCCACCACTGCGCTCAGCACAGCACTGGCGATACCAGATCAATTAAAACACGGGTTTTCTCCTGTTGCATCATTAATTAGTGTACAGATTTTTAAAAAATTGTAGATAAGAAGGGAGTAGAGGTCTTCTACCACCTTCTTTTGGCTCTGGATTTCACCTTCTTCATCTTTAAAATGAAGGAGTGAGCCTTCACACTCTGCAGAGCCCTCATTCCTTGAGGTGTTCGGAGAAAAGTTGCCCTGGATTCAAGGAAGTGTAGGAAAAGCTGTGGGAAACAAAGACACACAGATTTTTTGACTTCAGGACTCGGCCTAAAGCCCCTGCCACGTGGCAGCGCGTGGAGAGTCTCGAGGAGGCGAGTGGTGAGGAGGAGAGAGTTTCTGCTCCTAGCACTGTTTGCATCACTGACCGCCTTTGTTTATGGAAACTTTGTTAATGACTCGGGTCCACCCTGTGCCCTCGTGTCTACGTTAGGATTCTACTTCGTACCCTCGTTCTAAAAAGTCCTTATCTTGAAAGGAAGAGGTACTTTTTCAGTTGGAAGTAGGTTTTTCATTATAAAATTATACATTTCAGTTATTTTTGTAAAATTTTAATAACTTTGGGCTTAGAAATAAAGCCCTAAAATCCTTCCACCTACTTTTAATAGTTAGTTGAAAAGGTCTCATATCAAACCAATTCCAATTCAGCTTAACACCAAGGGGGGTCTGGACACAGATATTCCTTCAAATATTGTTTTAAGCTTCCCATATCAAGTACACAGCCAGGCAACTTTTATGTGTTTTGCTTACTTAGTAGATCACAAGGTCTCAGAAATATGCTATGGTGCTTTACATTTAGAGAGTTTTGCTTCCAGATTTTCTGTTGCTCCTAGAATAAAGAGAGAGCTCTGTGTGTGTGTGTGTGTGTAAGTGATAATTTAACCCATGCATTGAATAAGTATTCCTTTCAAGGCTCTGGAGATGCAGGGAGGAAGAACAAAACATCGAAGCCTCTCTCCCCATGGACTTTACTTTTCAATGGGGGAGACAAACAATAAACAAATGTCTCCTCTAAAGTTAGGTAGTGATAAATGCTATGAAGCAAATGAAAGTAGGACAAAAGGATAGAAAACAATAAGAAATATTAACGTGCTGCTTTAGGTGGAGTGGTTAGGGTTGCCTCGCTGAGAAGGTACCACTGGACAAGAGACTCAGACAGCATGAGGAAGTGAGCCCTGCGATTTTCTTCAGTGTTGGTGGTGGGGAGAGTCTCACTTCCGCAGGTGGGTGTGTCCTTCACGGGTGGAGGGCACAGGAGGGTAAGTGCGCCTGGGGCGTGGGAGTCAAGGAGTGTTCAAAGGGAGGCTGGAACAGGGGCAGTGACCATGTCATGAAGGGCTTTGCAGGCCACAGTGAGGATTTAGAATAAAGCACAGAGAGAATCCGTGGAGAGCTGAAAGAGAAGGGGCGCATCTGATTTGTAATCTTTCTGGAGGCTTGGTAGAGAACATGCTGTATGGGGGCATGAGTGGAAGTCAGGAGGCCCTTTGGGGCCTTCCAGAAACCCAGGTGTTTTGGACCAGGATGGTGAGAGGTGATCATTGCCTGGATATATTCTGAAGAAGAACCTACCAACTGTGCTGCTGAGTTAGCTGCAGGAAATAAAGGAGAACAATCAGTCAGGACTGACTCCAGCTAGGTGGATAGGAGTGTCTTTTATTACAATAAAGAAGCCTGGGAAGGAGCAAGCTTGGTTTAGAATGTGGGCTTTAAGAAGCCTGGCAGACCTCCAAGAGATGCCCAGCAGGCATTAGGATGTATTCATCCGGGTTCCAGAGAGGAGACTGAGGCTAAAAATATAAACTGCAGAGTTAGAAGTTTCCAGAGACTTTTTAAGACCTTGGCGCTAGATGAGATTCCCTAGGGACTGAGTGTGGCTAGAGAGGTCTGATGACTAAGACCCGCAGCTTTCTAACATACCAGGTTGGGAAAAGAGCGGGGTCCAGAAGCAGACAGAAGGAGCAGCCAGTGAGGATGGAGAGAACCAGGAGCAGGCATCTGGAAAGCCACGTGGAAAACTGCTTCAGGAAGAGGTATCAGCTCTGTTATTTGCGCTGAGAAAGACAGTCAAGGAAGACTTGAGAATTGATTATTGGATTTGGTGACATGAAGATCTTGTGCACTTTGCGTCACCATCTGAGGAGTGGTTCCAATGGCACGGTGGGGATGGAAACCTGTCATGGGCCCAAGAGAAATTACAGACAGCTCTTGCAAACAGTTTTGCCACAAAAAGGAACAGAGAAATGGCAAAAGGAGGATGTGAGACCAAGGGGAAGTGTGTGTGTGTGTGTGTGTGTGTGTGTGTGTGTGTGTGTGTGTGTGTGTGGTGGTTATCTGTGGTTTGTTTGAAATGGGACAAGGTGCAATGTATAATCTTAGGAGCAAAGTTTTGAGTAGCTGACAGGTAAGCGAGGGCCCACATTCTGTGCCCTGTTAGAGGGGCTGGCCTTTGAGGGCCAGGCAGACCCCCTACTGTTACAAAGGAAAGGCAGGGATAAGGGTGCAGGTGTGAGGAGACCGATGCCGCTGGTGGATTGTGTTGCTTGTTGCACAGGTCATTAATATCAAGTACGAGGACAGGTGGCCTGGTGCGTGTGAAAACACCATGTGCCCAGATCACCTCTAGGGAAGAGATGCGTCTGTATATTAATGAATATATTTGATACCACAGTAAATTTGTTTTGTCCATTTCTTAGAAAATCAGCACTTAGATTAGCTTCCTTCCTCTGTCTACTTGGTCACTTGGTACCAAGTGATGACATTCATAAAGCATCTTAGATATTCATTCAGTAATTATTGCTATCGTGTTGCCTGGATGCATCTGTTTTTAATTTAATATTTTTTGTTTTAACAACAGAACTTTAAAGCAATGCTAGTATTAATGCAAATACTTTTAGAAATAGAGATTATGTAATAATAATTTAAAACATTGGATTTATAATATCCTAATTTATAGTTACTCTTTTTTTTTTTTTTTTGAGACAGAGTCTGGCTCTGTTGCCCTGGCTAGAGTGCCATGACGTCAGCCTAGCTCACAGCAACCTCAAACTCCTGGGCTCAAGCGATCCTCCTGCCTCAGCCTCCCGAGTAGCTGGGACTACAGGCATGCGCCACCATGCCCGGCTAATTTTTTCTCTCTATATATTTTTAGTTGTCCAGATAATTTCTTTGTACTTTTAGTAGAGACGGGGTCTCGCTCTTGCTCAGGCTGGTCTTGAACTCCTGACCTTGAGTGATCCACCTGCCTCGGCCTCCCAGAGTGCAAGGATTACAGGCGTGAGCCACCGCGCCCGGCCTATAGTTACTCTTTACAATGAAATATTTTAATCATATTTTACTAGAATTTATTTTTCTTTCTCAGGTATATTTTATTAAAGAACATAATGTTGTGGCACCATATAAAATAGAAAGGGTAAGTAAAGCTTTTCATGTATTCCCAGCAATTTATATAGTAATTCTGAGCAATAAGCTTTTGCAACTTTATTAAGATCTTTAATTAAATATAATAATAATGGGTATTTAAAAGCTTATTACCTAGAAGATATAACAAAATTACTCAAGGGAGCCATAGACTTTAGTCCAAGAGAATTCAACTAACTTTTGACTTAATGAAAAAAATGTGACTAATAGGAAAAAAAAAAACCTTAAATGATTAGATTAGAAATTGAAATCAGAATATGAATCATTTCTAAGTTTATTTACTGAGAATTTTTTCCCCAGTATATTACTGAAAATTTATTTTAAAAAATATTTGGTAAGTATTTATAGGTTATAATATACTCTTGAGAACTTAATAATAATTTATAAGTACCCTTAATTAAATAGACTCTATGAGGGGACTTGAATACAATGTCTGGTTCCCCAGGACATTTCAAGTAAACATAGACATTTCATTTAACCATTCTGTGCTTTAATTCTGTATGCTTTAGCTTAATATATAGTAAAGGGATAGCTCCTCCTAAAAGAGTTTTTATAGGTCCTAGGGACAGGGCTAGTGCTTCTTATAACAACACCACTGTGAATTAGGAAAAGCCACCCTTTTTTGGGCAAACACAGACTGAATCTCATTCCCAATTGCAGGTCAGCCTATGGTGTTTTAGCCAGCAGTTTATGGAATGCACAAACTGTATGTGTAGTGGCCTTTGGGTTTTATGGACAAGAAACACTTGCATGTTCTGATTTGTCAGAAATTATAAATACTGAGATTTAATTACTCTTAAGTGGTACTGTTGGCATATTGGGCAGGGCAGTTTTTCAGTGTGTGGGGCAAACCTTTATATTAAAGTCTCTTCCTGACTAATAAATGCCTCTAGTATACTGCTCCCCCTGTTGTTGTTACAGTACCTCCACACATTGACTAAAGACCCTGGGAGCAGTAGGACACACTCCCCCCCACAAGTGGAGAGCCACTGTGTGGGGTGCTCTCCCTCTAAAGGCTCTTCTAAGACCCAGCTGAAGTGCAAAGCTGCACATGGTCTATTGAAAAATAGACCTTTCCTTTATGTGAAAGGAAATAAGAGTGAGGTGTCTAAACAAAGAAAAAATCTTTTGTTCCAATATGAACTAGAATACCAAAGGATTCTCAGATTAAAAATTAAAAAGGAGGGGAATGACAACAGAAAGATACCAGAATAGGAACTCAAGTCCCTCCTTCCTCCTACGAAGACACTGATTCAACAACACACAGAACCATTCCCTTTGTGAGAAATCCAGAAACCAGTTAAGAGGACTCTGCACCCCAAGTGAGCATAAAACCAACCACATTGTAGGAAAACTTGTGACATTTACTTCTGTCCTTCTAGCACAGTGCCATGTGATTGGGAGAAAGCTCCCAGCTTCTGGCTTCTCCCTGGAGAGGGAAAAAGAAGACTGGATCATACATCCAATGTTCTGACTTTTCATGGGCACTGCCTGAGGGACTGGCTTCTGTCTCACCTGTCTCAGAGTGTGGATGGAGCCCTACATAGTCTAGATGCCTGGGGGCCACAGAGGAAAAAATTGCGGGTGGCATGCTGCTGCTTCAGAGGACCTGTGGTACAGTAGACAGACACCAGAGAGAGCAAATGACTCCAAGCTCCTGAAAAAAAGAAAGCGGTAAATCTCCCTAATTAGGAATCTACATGCTTAAGTCTAGAGAACAGAGAGACATCCACAGCAAAGATTTGAGAGACCTCCAGCATCTCTACCCAGGCTGATTTGCAAAGGTCATTCTCTGTATGAAGCCAGTCCATAGAGAAGAGACTGGGGGAACTAACTGTTTTTTCAAATATGCTGATACCAGCATAATGTTGTAGGGAACACAGAGAATCAGGGGGAAATGGCCCAATCAAAGGAACAAAATAAATGTCTGGAAACAAACCCTAAGGAAAAGGAGGTATATGAATTACCTGACAAAGAATTCAAAATAGTTGTCATAAAAATGCTCAATGAGTTCAGAAGAATGATGCATGAACAAAATGAGAATTTCAGCAAAGAGACAGAAAATATAAAAAAGAACCAAACATAATTTTGGGACTGAAGAATACAATAACTTTACTGAAAATTTCACTAGAGGGGTTCAGAACAGACTTGATCAAACAGAAGAAAGGACAAGCAAACTCGAAAACAGGTCATTTGAAATTATCCAGTCAGAGGAGCAAAAGGAAAAAAAGGAATCAAAAAGGGCGAAGAAAGCGTAAGGGACTAATGGGATACCATCAAGTGGACCAGATACATAATAAGGGAATCCAAGAAGGAGAAGAGAGAGAGAAAGGATCAGAAAGTGTATCTAAAGAAATAGTGACTAAAAACTTCCCAAATCTGAAGAAGGACATGGAGATCCAAATTTAAGAAGTCTAGGCTGGTCCAATGGTAGTGGGTTATCAGAACTTACTAACGTTAGTGTCACTGAAGTTGGTATTCAACCCCGCACTGCTAAATTTGACTGGCTATAAAAAAACAAACAAACAAACAAAAGAAGTCTAATGGACTCCATGTAGGAGCAATCCAAAGATGTCCACACCAGGACACATTATAATCAAATTGTCAGAAGTCAAAGACAAAGAGAGAATTTTGAAAGCAGCAAGAGAAAAGTATTTGGTTGCATACAAGCGAACCCCCGTAAAACCACCAACGGATTTTTAAGCAGAAAATTTGCAGGTCAGAAGGCAGTTGGATGATAGATTCAAAGTGCTAAAGAAAAAATAATGCCAACAAAGAATAGTCTATCTGGCAAAACTGTCCTTGAGAAATGAGGGAGAGGTAAGGACTTTCCCAGATAGACAAAAGCGGAGAGAATTCATTACCATGAGACCTTCTGCTAAAACAATTCCTTCAAGTTGAAACAAAAATATGCTAAAGAGCAGCACAAAAGCATATGAAAGTATAAAGCTTGCTTGTAAAGACGAATATAGAATACTGTAGGGCTATAATGGTGGTGTGTAAATCAGTTTTAATTCTGGTATAGAAGTTAAAAGACAAAAGTATAATAAAGCCTACAAATATAAATCTGTGTTAATGAATACACAACACAAAAGATATAATTTGGCACATCAGTAACATAAAAGGGAGGCAAATACGTGAAAGAATAGTTTTTATATGTGATTAAAGTTAAGTTGCTATGAGCTTAAAAGAGATTATTAAACCAGTAGATGTTTTATATAAACCCCATGGTAACACAGAGAAAATACTTATAGAAGAAACAGAAAAGAAAATGAGGAAGGAATCAAAGTATGTCACCACAGACTATCAATGCTAAGGAAGATAGTAACAGAAGAAAAGAGGGACAAAAGAGACAGACAGAAAACAATTAAAATGGCAATAGTAAGTCCTATCAATAATTACTTTAAATGTAAATAGATTAAACTCTCCAATCCAAAAAATGCAGAGTAGCTGAATGAATTTAAAAAAACCCAAGATCCAAACTATTAATATGTGCTGTCTACAAGAGACTCATATTTGGTCTAAAGTAAAAGGATAGAAAAAAATATTCTATGTAAATGGTAACCAAAAGAGAGCAGAGCTGACCATATTTACACCAGACAAAATGGACTTTAAGTCAAAAAACTGTCACAAGAAACAAAGAAGGACCTATAATGATAAAAGGGTCAATTCACCAGAAAGATATAATAATCATAAATATATGTATTAGGGTTCTCTGGAGACACAGAACCAGTAGGATGTGTGTGTGTATATATACCTACCTGCATAGATATACATATATACATGTATAGGGATGTGTGTGTATGTGCATTTATATATACACACATACATACATATACAGAGGGAGAGAGAGAGAGAGAGAGAGAGATTGGTTTATTAAAATGAATTGACTCAAGTGATTATAGAGGCTCAGAAGTCCAGACCCAGGAGAGCTGATGGTGTAAGTTCCAGTCTGAAGGCAGGAGAAGACCTGCCTTGCTTGAAGGCAGGTCCTAGCTTGAAGATAGACACCAAGAAAATATTTTTTTCCTCTTAGCCTTTTATTCTATTTAGGCCCTCAGTGGATTGGATAAGGCCCACCCACGCTGGGGAAGGCAATCTACTCTGTCTACTGATTCAAATGTTAATTTCATTCAGAAACACCCTCACAGATACACGCAGAAATAATGTTTAGCCAAATAAATGGGTACTCTGTGGCTCAGTCAAACTGACACATAAAGTTATCCATCACAATAAACAGCACCCAATCTCAGAGCACCTGATATATGAAACATTGGCAGGACCGAAGGGAGAAATAGATAGCAAAGCAATAATAGTAGGAGATTTCAATCCCCACTTTCAACAATGGGTCGAGCATCTAGATGGAACATCAGTAGGAATCAGAGGCCTTGAACAACAGTGTAGATCAAATGGACCTAACAGGCATATAGAGAACATTCCACCCAACAGCAGCCAAATATGCTTTTTTTTCTCAAGCACGTGGAGCATTCGCCAGGACAGATCGACTGTCTCAAAACAAGTCTTAACAAATTTAAGAAGACTGAAATCATACCTTGTATCTTTTTTGACCAAAATAGAGCGAAACTAGAAATCAATAGCAGAAGGAAAACTGGAAAAATCACAGATATGTGGAAATTAAACAACACACTCTCCAGCAACCAATGGGTCAAAGAAGAAATCAAAATAGAAATTGGAAAATATCTTGAGGCAAACAAAAGTGAAAACATAATATAACAAAACTTAGGTGATGCAGCAAAAGTAGTATTAAGAGGAAAATCGATAAACGCCTACATTAAAAAAAAAGAAGAAAGATCTCAAATAAGAATCCTAACTCTATAGCTCAAAGAATTAGAATACGAAGAGCAAACTAAGTCCAAAGTTAGCAGAAGGAAAGAGATAATAAATATGGCAGTAAATCATATGGACTTTCTGGGGGGCAGCTATTAGGCAGAAACGTAGAATTTAGCAGGTGCTATGCACATGTTCTTAATGACGTGCTGCGTCTCTTCCTGTGTTTTGATATATTCCTCTCTTTGTTAGGGCAAAATGGAGTACGTCTTCGAATTAGATGTTTCAGGGAAGGTGGAAGACGTTGTGGAGACGTTGCTTCAGGTAAGCCAGTGGCTTAGGCACTCACTGGGCAGAGAATTCATGGCAAGCTGAGGCAGAAATTGTCTTTATAAATTTCACATTTATTGGTCTTGCCTAAACCATCACGTCTTTTCTAAATACGTAGCAGATTTACTTCAATATGTTGACTTTGAGAACTGTATATTAGGAAGAAGCCGTGGGTATGGCAGAAGTAATGTTGACTGCTACTAAGTAATAGGATGATGGCTGTTTTTCTTTGCTTCTAAAGAAACACTTCATTATCACCTGAGAGAAAAAATAAATCATATATATTTATGATATTGTAGCTTCACAGAGCATCCTGCCTCGACAAGCTGGGCGACCAAACTGCCATGGTAAGTGTTTCTAACGATGTGTGTCTTTGGTTGTGAATTAACTTGTGTTGATATTTTACTTATAAATACTTATATCTATACTTTTTAAATGGTCTGTTTTAATAGATAACAGCAATTTTGCAGTCACGTTTGGCCAGGACGTCATTTGACAAAAACCGGTAAGTTTTTAACGATCTTGTTTCCTGATTGGAAAAGCGGTGGACGTCTTCATCCCTGTGCCCCAGCAAGCATGTCCAAAACCGGCGGCGTCAACATCGATCTCACCCGAAACCTGCTGTTCTCGAGGAATGGCCCAGCCTCAGTGCAGGAGAAATCTCGCGGGCTTCTTTGACTCTTTTGCATCCTGACTGCCGTCAGCCAGCAGGGCCTGTCTTTGTTTTCACACCGTCGCCTCATTTCTCTCCATCTCCCGACCCATCCAGAACGCTGTCACAGCTTTCAGCTCCTCTGGCTGACTTCAGTCTTTCCTTCTCCATCCTCGTCTCTCCCCGTGCCTAATATCCTTTTAAAATAGAATCTTTCTGAAGAATTTATTTAATGACATCACGTGCCTGTTTAAAATTCTTCAAGACCCCCCCCCCCACACCCCGTTGCCTTCAGGATGAAGTCTAAGCACCGTATCACGGCTCGCAAGACTCCCACATGCTGGCTCTGGCTGCGTCCAGTCGCTGGCTCTTTTAGTCTGTGCTCTAGTTATTTGCATTACCTGCAGTTTCTCTTGTGCCCCGTGGGCTCTTACCTCTGAACCTTTGTTCATGTTCCTTCTGCTTACAAAAGTCATCCTCCCCCTCTTTTGCTAGCTAAGTCTTACTAATTCTTTCAGTTTGGCTCTCAGTTCTTCTAGAAAGTCTTCCCTAAGCTTTCAAGTTGTCGTAAGTACTTTCTTATGGTGCCCCATAGGGACCAAGAGAATACAGTCTTACTGTTCTAACGGTTTTTTCATTGATTTTCGTGGCTTTTCTAAGTATAGAAGGTATTTTCTGCAAAAATGACAATTTTATACTTTTATATTATCCTGTTTTCTTACTCATGTCTTGCCTTATATTTAGTAGATTTCCTTATATCAGTGTATTTGGGCTATTGGTCTATATCTTCATCATGTTAATTACTATATCTTTATGGTAACTATTGATATCTGGTTGTGCAGAGCCCCAGACGTTATTTTCCTTTTTACTTATGTCTGTACTATTTTTGGCACTTCCATATAAATTTAGAATCAGCTCATCAATTCCCATGAAAGAAAGCCTGCTGGGATTTTGATTGCAATTACAGCAAATGTATAGTTTTCTCTCTATTTATTTAGGTCTTTAATATCTTCCTTATGATTTTCTTCATAAAGGGCTTTCTTGTCTTATGTTAGATTTATTCTAACTATTTCACATCCATGATGGTATTGTAAATGGTATGTTATTAAAAATTTCATTTTCTGTTTATTGTTGATATATAGAATGCAGTAGATTTTTGTGTACTCATTTTGTTTTCAGCAACCGTATAAAACTCTGTGACCAATTCCATTAATGTTATATTTAGATTCTTTATGTGTACAAAATCTTATCTATGAAATATTTGCAAGAGTCTATTCACTAGCATTTTTTATTTTAGATTTTTGCATTTAGTAATCATTCGTGCTTAGGACAAAGTATAAAGTATTGGTTGAATAGATTCATTCATTTATGGATTATTATGCGCTAGGGTTTTGCTAGAAGCTTATGTTTATAAATGAGATTAGTTTGTAATATTCTACTTTATTGCTGTCTTTGTGAGATTTCAGAATCAGTTATCCTGACCTTTGCCCTACATTTTAACATGTTAAAGAACTTGCCAGTAAAGCCACCTGTCCAGTAATGTGTTTTTTGTATTTATGTTAGATTCTTTTTCTGTTTCACTATGTAGCATTAATTTTCTTTACATTTTTATACTGGCAGGATATATTAGGTAAGTGTATTGCTGAGGGAAGAATAGTTTCCATTTTAGAAAGGAAAAGAAATAAAGAAGAAGAATTAGCTTCTTCTGACCTACTTAGAATGCATCATTTTTCTAAGTGGCGATTTAGGCTTGAATTCTGGATATCAGCATGGCATTTATTTAAAAAGTGGCTCACTATGAAATTTTTAATTTATCCAGTCTCTGAAGTGTTAGGCTGAAGAATTTGGGAGAGAAATTTTTGCAGTGGTAAATGAAATATTCCAGTATTGGAAAGAAAGAAGGGAAACTTTTGCTAAGATAAGCTTTGGTCACATTCCTGAGGAGATACTTTTTTATTGAAGGAATATAAAGATAGCTGTATTTATTTTTTCCTATTTTTTATTTTGAAAATTTTTAAATCCTCACAAGTTGATAGAAGCTAATGAATGGAGATACCCTGTGATTCACCAGGTGTTAATTTAAAATTTTCCAAATTTGCTTTTGATCTTGTATCATTCACATGCTCTGTGTGTGTATGATTTGTATGTATAAATATGTATATATAACATGTACATGTACATATGTAAATGTATTATATATAAAAAATACATGTGTATAATTTTTTTCTGAACCATTCGAAGCTAAATTCCAAGACATCATGACACTTCCCCCGTGAGCACTTCGGCATGTGTTTATTGCAAGATCTTCTCCTCCATTCCTTGATACCATGAACATACTCCATTAGCAGTAATTCAGACATCATCTCATATATAGCTCTGTATTCAGATTTCCTCATTTGTATCTGAAAATGTCTTTATTTGGAATAATTTTAGATTTAAAAGACAGCAGCAAGTACAGGGTTCTCTTCACCCGTCACTAAGTATCCCCATTGTTACACGTTTAACACGTAGATGCTGCCATCTTTCGTTGGATATATTCCTAGATATTTGATTGTTTGATGCTATTAAAAATTCATTTTCCAATTATTTGTTACTAAAATATGGAAATACAGTTCATTTTTTTTTAGATTGACCTCGTATCCTATGACTTTTTCAAATCCACTCATAGTCCTAGAGGGTTTTTTGTGGATTCCATAGAGTTTTCATGTACATAATAATTTAATCTGTGAATAATGAGTTTCACAGAAACCCCCATGGCTTTTATTTTCTATTTCTTGCCTCATTGCACTGTTTTATTAATAGAAGTGGTGGGAATGGACATCCTGGCCTTAGTCTTGATCTTATAGGAAAAAGGTTTAATATTTCATCTTTAAAAAATGATGCTAGCTGTAGATTTTTTATAGATGCCCTTTAACAGAATAAGGAAGTTTCTATTTTTAGTTTGCTGAGAGTTTTTTTCAATAATAGACATAGAATTTTGTCAAATACTTTTTCTGCATTTATTGACATGATCATATTTTTTTCTTTATTCTCTTCATATTATTAATTACATTGACTGATTTTTTTCAATGTTAAAGCAACGTTGTATTCATGGGATAAATCTAATTTGAGATCATGATACATTCTCCTTTCTATATATTGCTGGATTTGCTTTGCCAGTATTTTGGTAAGTATTTTTGCATCTATATTTATGAGGTATATTGCTCTGTAATTCTCTTGTAATGTGTGTGTCAGGTGTGGCACAGGGTTATGCTGACCTCATAAGATGAATTTGGAGGTCTTCCTTTATGCCCTGTTTTCAGAGTTTGTGTAGGATTGGTGCCGTTTCTTCCTTAAATTTTTAATAGAATTTATTCATGAAGGCTTCCAGGGCTGATGTGTTCTTTGGGATTTAATTTATTGACTAGACATAGGGCTGTTTAATTTTCTGTTTCTTCTTGTGTCTGATTGGTACACTGTGTATTTCAAAAAATTTTTTCATTTCATCTAAGTTGTCAGATTTATTGGAATGAAGTTGTTACTCTCCTTTTAATGCCAGTAGCATCTTTGACCTCTCATTCATTCCTTGTATTGGTACTTTGTGTTTTTTCTTTTTTTTTTTCTGTTATTAGTATTGCTAGGGGCTTAGCAATTGTATTAACCTTTCAAATAACCAAATTTTGACTTTGTTTGCATTTCTCTAGTTTTCCATTTTATTTATAGTTGATTTCCACATTTGCATTTTCCTTCCTTCAGCCTTAACTTGTTCTTTTTCTAGCTTCCTAAGAACAAAGCCTAGATCGCCAATATTATACCTTCTTCTCTAATAGAAGTATTTAAACTTAAAATTTTCCCTCTAAGCACTGCTTTAGCAGCATCCCACAAATTTTGATATGTAGTGTTTCATTATCTGTTATTCATGTAAACGTGTTTTATAATTTTCTTTGTTATTTCTTCTTTGATCCACAGGTTATTTAGAAGTATGTTGCTTAACTTACACATATTTGGGAATTTTGTGGATATCTTATTATTACTGATGTCTAACCTAATATTATCTGATCAGAGAATGCATTCTATATGTTTTCAGTCTTCTGGTATTTATTGAGGTCTGTTTTACGGGCCCAGCATATGTTCTGTCTCGGTGAACATCTTGTAAGCCCTTGAAAGGAGTGTGTGCTCTGTGGTGGTTGAGTTAGTGCTCCATAAATGGCGTTTGGGTCCCACTGGTTGATGGTTGTTCAGAGCATATATACTTTGTTGATTTTTTTGTTGTTGTTGACTTGTTCTATGAGATACTGAGAGAAGGATGTTAAGACTTTGAATGATGGTTGTGGAATCACCATTATGACAATGATTCTTATTTCTGTCACTTTATGCATTGTGTGTTGTGAAGCTCTGTTGTTAGGTTCACATGAATTAAGATGTGTCGTATCTTCATAATGAATAGATCCTTTCAACATTATGAAATATCCTTCTTTATCTGTAATACTCTTGGTCTTGATGTCTACTTTGTCTTCCTTTAATGTAACCATGCCAATTTTCTTATGTATTGTGATTGCATGGTATATCTTTTTCTATCCTCTTATTTTTAATCTGTGTCTTTATTCTGTTTCCAGAAACACATATTTTAAATATATAGCTCAGTTTTTCTTTTTTTTTTGTGATGGGAGTCTCCCTTTGTTGCCCAGGCTGGAGTGCAGTGGCGCAATCACAGCTCACTCCAGCCTTGAACTCCTGGGCTCAAGTGATCCTCCTGCCTCAGCCTCCCAAGTGGCTGGGATTACAGGCACTGCCACCATGCCTGGCTAATTTTTAAAAACTTTTTGTAGAGATGGGGTCTCGCTATGTTGCTCAGGCTGGTCTCGAACTCCTGGCCTCAAGCAGTCCTCCTGCCTCGGCCTCCCAAAGTTCCAGAATTACAGGTGTGAGCCACTGCTCCTGGCAAGTCTTACTTTTTATGCATTCTGACAATCTCTACCTTTTAACTGGAATGTTTAGATAATTTATAATTATATAATTTAATAGATATAGTTAGTTTTAAGCCCACTATCTTAGTATAGTCATGCATCACTTAATGATGGGGATACGTTGTGAGATACGTGTTGTTAGGCGATTTGGTTGTGTGAAACATCGTAGAGTTTATAGGTATATACCATATAGCCTATTGATCCTAGGCTACAAGCCTGTATAGCATGTTACTGTACAAGTTGGAAATCCCTAATTGGAAAATTTGAAATCTAAAAATGCTCTAAAATGTGAAACTTTTTGAGCACTGACATGACATTCAAAGAAAACGCTCATTTTGGATTTTTGGATTAGGGATACTCAACTGGTATAATGAAAATATTATAAAATTTGGAAAAAAAATCTGAAATCAAAAAACTTCTGGTCCCAAGCATTTTGGAAAAGGGATATTGAACTGTACTGAATACTGTAGCCAATTGTAACACAATGGTAAGTGTTTATGTACCTAAACATTGAAAAGGTACAATGAAAATACAATTTTATGACGTTATGGGACCACTGTAGTATATGCAGTCTCATTGACCTAAGTGTCATTATGTGGCACGTGACTGTATTTGTTCCTTAACATCGCGTTTATTCTTTGTTCCTTTTCCTATCTTCTTTTGGGTAAATCTAGTGTTTTTTTGGTACTTCATTTTATCACTCCATTGACTTTTTAGCAGTACCACTTTGTATTATTCTTAGTGGTCAATCTGAGATTACAGTATGCACCTTGTACCAGTGTACCTTCAAATATTATAATATTTTACACTACAGCAATGCAAGAACCATACTCCAGTGCATTTCCATTTATCTCTCCTGTCCATTGTGATCCTGTCTTATATTTAATTTCTACACATGCCATAGAACTCACAACACAGTATTCTTATTTGTGCTTTTAAAAAGTTAAAAGCTTTTTCAAGAATTTAGATATGTACCTATTTGTATATAAATTAAAAATACTAAAAAATAATTATTTTCTATTTATTCAGACGTTTAAATGTTTATACTTTCTAGTCTGGTCCTTTTCTTTCCTTTCTGTAGATTTAGTGTTTCACCTGGTATCATTTCTCTTCCATCTGAAAAACTCTCTGTACCATTTTTTATCACGCAGATCCGTTAGAGATTAATTCTCTCAGCTTTGTCTGTCTGAAAAGATCTTTATTTCATCTTCATTTTTGCAGGGTATTTTTGGATGTAGAATTCTAGGTTGACAGATGTTTTCACCACTTTAAAGATTTTCATTCCATTGTTTCTTGTGAAAAGTCACATGATTTGTATTGTTAACTGTGTGTAAGGTGTGGTCTTCTTTGTGCTTATCCTGCTGAAGGGTTTGAGAATGTATAATAGGAAAAAGTAAACCATTGTTTTCTACTATGCTCAACACAGCAATGACCAGACATGTAGGATTTTTCCCCACACCAAGCAGTTCTCTGACACCAGCTGGGTATTCTATTGTACAGTTGAAATCAGTTTTGACACTATCTGCCGAAAGTTAGCACAGACTCAGAGGTTAAGAGCTCAGTCCCACAGGATGCCCCACTTCAGACGCCAGTCCCAAATTCAGGTTGTCACCTGTGCTTCCGACCAGCTGGCTGTAAATCAGAGGTTCCCACAACCCCGTCTTGGGGTTTCATCACTTGCTGGGATGGCTCACAGAACTCAGGGACACACTTACTTATGTTTACCAGTTTATTATATTAATAAGGGATATGATAAAGGATACAGATGAACAGCCAAATGAAGAGACACATAGGGTGAGGTCAGAAAGGGTCCCAAACATAGGAGCTTCCCTCTCCATGGAACTGGAGTTTGCCTGGCTGCAACCTGGAAGCGAACCTCATAGTCTAGGAATTTTTATGGAGGCTTCATCACGTAGGCATAATCACTTATGAAGTCGATCTCCAGCCTCTCTCCCCTATCCTGAAGATGGGGCGGGGGGTGAAAGTGCCAAGCCTCTAATCATGGCTTGGTCTTTCTGGTTACCAGTGACCAGCCCCATCCAGGAGCCCATCAGGAGTCTCCTCATTAGAACAAAAGGTGCTCCTGTCACCCAGGAAATTACAAGGGATTAGGAGCTCTATGTTGGAACTGGGACCAAAGACAAATATTGTACCCCCATTGCTCAGGATATACAAGGGTTAAGAGCTCTGTGCCAGGAATTGAGATCAGAGACCAAATACATGTTTTTTGATATGTCACAGAGAGTTTCAGAATAACATTAATCTGTGAACTGATGTCCCCCATCAGTTCTCAACCATGCTCTCTTCAGCATTTCTTCTGTCCTGTTTTCTGTCCTTTCTTTTATAACTCAAGTTATACTTGTATTGGTATGTTTTGTGTATTCCTTCAGGTCTCAGATACATCGTCCTGTATTTTTTTTTTTCGCTTTTTTTCTCCTTTTGTTTTTATTAGGACGTTTTTTACTGACCTGTTTTCAACTTTGCTGGGCCTTTCCTCTACTGTGTCCAGTCTGTTCTTAAGATTATTTAATTAATTGTTTATTTCTGATATGCAGAATTTTATTTCTATATTTACTTTTGGGTCATTTTCATATTATAGTTTCTGTTTCTCTGCTGAAGTTCTCTGTCTCTTCACCTGTGTTGTTCATCTTTTGTTCTAGATCCTTTAGTGTATTTATTATAGCTATCTTACAGTCTCCTGATGGATCTAACATCTGGGTCACCTTCTGTTGTGTCTTTCCTTTCTTGAGCATGGGTCATATTTTCTTCCTTCTTTGTGTGTATTGTAATTTCTTATTGTATGCTTAAAAGTTTGCTTAAAAAGGAGGTATACTGTAATCCTAGCACTCTGGGAGGCCGAGGCAGGAGGATTGTTTGAGCTTAGGAGTTCGAAACCAGCCTGAGCAAGAGCGAGACCCCGTGTCTACTAAAAATAGAAAGAAATTACTCAGACAACTAAAAATATATAAAAAAAAAATTAGCCGGGCATGGTGGCGCATGCCTGTAGTCCCAGCTACTCGGGAGGCTGAGGCAGAAGGATCACTTGAGCCCAGGAGTTTGAGGTTGCTGTGAGCTAGGCTGACGCCACGGCACTCACTCTAGCCCGGGCAAAAGAGTGAGACTGTGTCTCAAAAAGAAAAAAAAGGAGGTATAGACACTGAACTAAATAATACTTACCTCCCAAAGTGGTCATGCCCACCTTATTCTGTGAGGCTGCTTGTACTTGGGGGGCTGTGTTAGTTGAATCTGTGATTGGGCTGGATTAAGACTCTGTTGCAGCAATGGTTAAATTCAAGACCACACTGCCTGCAGCTCTGTTGAGGGAGGCCTCAAGACTTTCTCTTCCGTGGGACTTGGGATCTGAGCACTTGAAGGATTCTGGAGATGTCTTTGTGCTTTACAGCTCAGCCACCAGCTTTCTGAACCGTAGGAGAGTCTCTTGGGTTCAGCATGTTTGCGTCTCTGGGGAGCTTTCGTTACTCTCCAGGCCTGACTCTGGGTTTCTGTTTCCCGGAAGCTCTCATCATCCTGTGCCCTTACCTCCACGGATTTTGGTCTCTTCTTTCCTTTTTGCAATTATGTTCATTTCGGTTTCTCTGCATCCTCGGCTTTCCAGTGGGTTTGAAGAAACCATGAGGATTGTTCAGCTTGTCCAGCTGGTTTTGGTTATTAGGGTGAGAGCTACAAGAGTCGCCTACGGCTTTGCCATCCTGATTTGATGTGGAAGTCTGCACCTGTACATTTTTGTCCTGTTACTTATAAAGAGATTTATTTTTAACCCAATTATTTAACTAAGTAATTGCCTTAAAATTTGGATGATTTGGTTGTTTTACCCTAATTTTTTAAAAATTAGTAAAGCAGAAAGAGAATGGATTTTTTTGATTAAATATTTTAGGAGAAGGTAGTGGGTAGATTATCTTTGATTTTACTGCAGTAAATCCACAGAAGAATGTACTTTTTGACTGACATTCAAGTAATTGTAATTATGTAGTCATAGCGTTATAAAGTGTGGAGTGAAATAAATGCCACCTTTGCCAAAATGGTTTATAGGTCTATAAAAATGGGTCTTAATGACACAAATATAGAAAATTATGTTTATATAAGAATAGTTTCAAGGCTGATTTATTTTGGGAGGAATAAGAGTTCAGCTAAAGGGTTATTTGATATTACTCATTTGTCTACTTTTGCTTCTCTGATATGTAATCTCATCTATTTTTTTAAAAAACCAGAGTTTTCATTATGCCATTTAAAAGAATGTCAGTTTTATCTAAGCAACCAATTTATATTACTATTTTTCTGATATTAAATATGGTGTTTAGACAAATATCATGCAAAGTCACACTGTGGCTCCCTTAGGTAAACCTAGAAAGTAGATCAGTTTCTGATTTTTCTTACTTTTGCTGAAAAACACATTTTCAGATTCCAAAGTGTCTCAGAAAAGCTGCACATGGAATGCAAAGCAGAAATGGTGACGCCTCTGGTGACAAATCCTGGACACGTGTGTATCACGGACACAAACCTGTATTTTCAGCCTCTCAACGGGTACCCGGTGCGTAGACTGCGGGGTCAGGTGGAGAGCCGCCTCCATGCCTAAGCTCTCTTTCCAGAGCTTGGCCTCACAATCCCAGTAGCCTCCCATTTTGGTGAGGATCAAAATCATTTGCCCCACCCCTCCCACCCCCACCAGCATCTGTGTATTTGCAGACTCCCTGTGTAATCCTGACACACAGTCACCAAGTTTGAGTTCCTCCTGTCAATTTGCAGTCATTTGTGGGTTACTTGCTCCCAGTGTTGTGGAAAGAAACCCAGCCCCCCTCCCAACTATATTATAGTAAAGAATCAGTAGAGATTGAGACCTTTCCACTAGGAAGCACATCTGGAAGAGACCAGTGAAATGTACTGTGATTAATAAGAAATAGATATTTTCTGTATATTTGCTTATATGTACATACATGTTCAGATTTCTTGTTTTTCCTTAATTATAAACAAAATCTGCAGATCTAAATTTTTCTTGCAGAAGCACTATGAACTGGTCCTCTCTCAGCTAGGGCAGAGGTGTGTGCAGAGATGCTGCAGTCTGGCCGTCATGGGCCTCCTACTACGGACCTTAGAAACAGTCTTGTCTTCCACAATGACAGTAGAATTACTAGGCCAGGAAGTACAGATAAACTCAGCTTGCTACACTAAAACGTGTAAAGATTTGTTGCTTATCTAGATCTGGCCCCTTTTTAGCATTCATTAAAAGAACAGAAATCCTAATACATTCTGGTAGTGCGGTTGGGCCATTTGGCAGGGCCACTTACGGAGTGTTTTCTGCCAAAGAAAGCTGCACTTTGGGAATTCTCCAGGCTGGTCTTTATGTGGCACTGAAGCATCTACTATCCTGAGTGAAAGATGATGCTATAAAGACTGTGTCCACTAGGTGGTGGGTCACACTTGCCGAGTTTTCCAGTGGACGCTGCGAATCGCTGCAGTTCTCAAGCAGTGTGATAAATTGGCTTGGCTCCCACTGTTACTATGGCTTGGGTCAGAAACTTTTAGAAAGATGTCTGTGTGCCATAGCTTCAGGATCCATAGCTGAGAACTTAACCTCTTCCCAGTCTCTGGGCCAGGATCCTTGACCAGCAGGGCCCAAGTCCTGACTTAGAATCTTCAGGGCAGTTTGCACTGTTGCCCAGGCTGCCTCGAGGCTCTGCCTCCCTCCGTCCCCCGGGAGCAGAGCTGTGGAAGATTGCCTTTGGCCAACCTCAGTGCCTTGTTTATCCTCATTCCTCTCTGACCAGTATTTTAAAACTCTGGAGAAGCAAGAAAAATTTCTTCTTCATTAAGAAAGAAAAAGTTTAGAGGCCTTGCTTTATGCTGTAGTAATTTGTGAGCCTTGATACACTGTAATTTTTAAGGAGATAAAAGACAGGATTCTAAAAAATAGATGTATGTCAGTACTAAACAAACCATTGGGCTAAAAAAAATAGAGGAAAATTCCTGAGAGGTTATCTATACCAGTCCTTAAATATTCTTTATCACTCCAGAATCTTATAATAACCTGAAAGACAGATGATTGCATTATCATTTTAGGGGTGCCGAGTGGGGGTGGGGAGACTTGTCCGAGGTCATAAAGCTAGTGAAAAATGGCAGGGCAGAATCGAAACCAGATATGCCTTGTTCCAAGATCTCCCTTTCCAATTGTTCATCGGGAAGGCAAGATTTGATCACTTTTTCTTCCTTTCTGATACTAAAGAGCAACTTCTAATTGTGTCGGTATACTGATGTTTGAGATTGTCTTTCTGCTTTCAAAGAAACCTGTGGTCCAGATAACACTCCAGGATGTCCGCCGCATCTACAAGAGGAGGCATGGCCTCATGCCCTTGGTGAGTTCCAGTGGACTTCCAGTTCTAGGTGCATGATTGTCATACCTCCGGTTCAGCCAGTGGTTTATTGACTTACTAACATGTAGGGCATGTCTGGAAAGGGCAAGTTAGGTTGTGTTGTAAGCAAATGAACTCTGATTCTTGCTGCTCTTGCTTTTGGAGAAGCTAGAAATTGTTAAAGAAATAACTCCTTTCTGTAGAGAACAGGTTCTGTTGCAAAAATGTTTTTGGCTCCAAGAGCAAGAGGGCTAATGTGCCCTTGAGTTCCTCACTCCTGTATTCTTAAGAGTTTCTGGGCTTAGGCCAGAACAATGTATGTAGAACCCATCCAGTGGTACTGCCACCACCGTTCACAGCAGGTAGGTCACAAAGTAAAAATCGGAAGACATTACCAACTTGATTCTTCAGTGGAACTACAGTGCATTCACAGTTAACTTACATTAATTCACCCCCTGGGCTTGGTGAGAGAGAGAAATGGACAGAATAACCATTTACGTCACATGGGCCATTCTTCCCACCATTCCCCTGAATAAGCGTGTGTCCAGACTCGTGTTTGTCTCACATACTTACTTTATTGCCTAGTCCCGACAGGTGTGATGGCAAGGTGTTTTAATTTGACGTCAATATAAATTCATTGTTCTCCTTTGAAGATTAACCAGTAACTTGGTGGCATTACAGAAGCCTTGTGGAATTTTAACCACCTTATTTTTGTGTTTTTAATTTGTGAAACTTAACTGTTTTGCTGCCTATTTTGCTTAAAAGGTGATCTCTCCATTTCCAATGCTAATAGAGGCTCACGAAAACAGATGCTATTAAAAATCTCCTCCTTTAGCTATGGAGGGATAGTCAGAAAAAGAGAAGAAATTAACATTAAGTGCCTCTGTGTACCAGGCAGTTTATATATAGTATTTTATTTACTTGCCATCACAATCCCTGTGAGGTAGATGACATTGTATTTTACAGATAAAGAATTTGGAAGTCCAGGAGTTAACTTCTTAAATTCCCTAGGTAGGTGGTGACCGCCTGTGTTTGAACCAAGGACAACACGAAGCTTCCATCCTTTTTTGTCTATTCCTGTGCTGTCTCAGCCTTAGCAGCACGATATTCACAAAGCTCACAGTTTTCTTAAAAATAATTA
>NW_012153174.1:3187313-3224047 GCF_000956105.1 Propithecus coquereli
TTATATAGATACAGATATATCTCTGCATCTTTCACTGAATCAAATTTACAGTTGGAAAATATGAATACTAGATCTAAAAATCAAAAATATAAATGTTTAATTGAAAGGCTCTTATATACTTATTGGGATTGCAAGATGAATTTGTTTTATTCCTTTTTTTTCTGAATCTACAGGGCTTGGAAGTATTTTGCACGGAAGATGATCTGTGTTCTGACATCTACCTAAAGTTCTATGAACCTCAAGATAGAGATGATCTCTATTTTTATATTGCCACATATCTAGGTTTGGTGCTCACCCTTCATTGTATCTGTTATATGAAAGTAGTTCAACTCCTAACGAACTGGATAGGAAATAAGAGAAGAAAAATGCTATATCTAGAATCGCCTCTCCATGGTTCTACTTATTTCTTCTCATCAGTATCTATAATTGCCAAAATAATATTTTTAAAACTATGGGAAATATAAATTCATTTTGGTAATAGTTCATTCTAAATATTTTGAAAACTCTTGATAAATATATTTGCATGTTTTTTATATTTTAATGCCCTCGAAATTGAATGGATTATAGAGAATCTACCCAAATATTTTTATTTCCAATTATGTCTTGTATTATAATAGTTTATGAAAACCAAGACTCAGTTTCTTGATGTGCGACATTGAGTTATCCAGTCATATGGTTGAGGTCATTGATTGTGGTCTCGATCACAAAGCCAAAAAAGGAACACGTGAAATTTCTATGTTTAATATAGTACCCTTGAAATGGAATTTGATTTTAATTAATGCTATTTCCTCAGTGTTTCATGGAAAATGTGGATTTTCCCACCTCTATCAGAGAGAACACCTGTATTTTTCTTTTCAAGCATAAACTTTTTTATTAAGTTGAATGACTAAATTATTCTTATTTACAGAGTTGCCATATGACTAGAATAGAATGATTCTTAAAAATAGATGTTGGGATTTTATTAATATCATCTTAATTTTGTTTGCTATTTTAATATACTGTGAAACCATTTATGAGATACATAGTGAAATACATCTTCCCTTAGAAATGAAATTTTCCCTCAAAGAGGAATAGTTTGCTTTTAATAAGGAATATATTTTATTTTATAGTAGGTTTATAGTTGTTAATAATATCTTTTCTTCACACATTAAGCTATTCAGGTTAACTTAATGCGTAAGTATAGCTTTGGTACAAGTTTACTTATCCCATCTCTTGATTTAATTTAAAAAGTTTTTTTTCTAACTGTAACATGATTAAAACAAAAAAACTCAACTTTTGTGGCGAGTCCTAAAATCTCAAGTCAAAAGCCTTGCCATGATCTAAAATATCTACCTTCTATAAAGCTGTCGGTTCTCAATGAGCTTGTTCCTAAGATTGTTCCTCGGATTTTTCTGAGAAGTTTCGAAGGGCAGAAAATGAGGGGGGAAAGTGTTTTCATTTTTGAAGCCCTCTCCTAGTAGCTGATTAGAGAAGAAACTTGGTAAAAGTAGAAAAGAATAAATATTGAATCAATGTAAGTTGCTTGATACACCCAGTAAAAAGTTAAAAGTAGAATTTTCTGAACAAAATGGAAAACCCACTTGCAGTACAGTTGATCCATTTTACACTCGCCGAAGGGAAAGCCCTCACTGATGCGTGTGGTCATCCCATTTATTCCAGGGAGGGGAGGCTCTGTGGTTCTTCCAGTTTGAGAATTGGGCCCCCTGCCAAATACCTTTTTTCTTCTTTCATAGTTTGTTTTCTTTTCCGTAGTCCTTACATGCATAAATAATATGTAGTCATTGACAAATTAGCAGTAGTACATCTCTTCCAGATCTAAAAGAAAACTGAAAGATTTTTAATTTCGATTTTACAAAAAATTGGGGAAATGAGCTGGCCGTGGTGTTTAGCATGCATTAAGATTCAGCACATTGGGAAGGATTCTTTGTTATTTATTATATAAATATTATGTATTACCATATACTATATATTTGCTCCATATGTTTATATTTCTTTAGATTGTGTTTTTTTTGGGGGGGTAGGATAGTATTTCAAGATATTTAATAATTTCCCCTGCTCGATCTTACAGATGGTCATATGAACTTAACTGAACAACTACTTTGTGAAAACAAACCAACAGCCTATTTTTCTTTTTCTTAAAATGTATTTTTCAAAAATGCAGCAAAGGGTCTAAGAGTTACGCATCTAGCTTTTACATGCTAAGTTAAAATTAGCCAGCCATTCGTGAAGTTAAGTGACGGACCCTGGTCTTCTTCCTCCAGAGCACCACGTGGCGGAGCACACGGCCGAGAGCTACATGCTGCAGTGGCAGCGAGGGCACCTGTCCAACTACCAGTACCTCCTTCACCTCAACAACCTGGCAGACCGCAGCTGCAACGACCTCTCCCAGTACCCTGTGTTTCCCTGGATAATAAATGATTATTCTAGCGCAGAATTAGGTAAATGCCATGCATGGAGTTCTGACAAAGCTGAGTCTGGAGTGGTCACCTGCGTTGTCTTTAAGGGAGAGAATAAATTTTATTTTAGAATTGTGATGTGGTATGTGAACAAATTAGAACTTATTTCAATCTTATTGCTAAGGATTGTCAGTTTCCGTTCCAAGGTACTGCGTAAATGTTATATAAATTATGTAAATTTTTATATATGTTTTCTCCACCATACTTCTTGGAGGACACACACAGAAAAATGGGCATAATTTTAACCCAGGTTTATCATTACCATTATCATTGGTGATAATTATCATTATTACATAGTAAGTACCATTTTTTGAAATATTTAAGTTTCTCACTTTGAAAATTATTAATCAGTTTATTATTTTAAAATTCCCATTAAAAACTGTGATTACCAAAAGAAAATCTGTTCATTACAGAACATTTGGAAAGTACTGAAATAACCAAAGAAGGAAATAAAAATCATCTATAATTGTATTACTGAAGTACAACCGTTTTAACTTTGTGGTAGATACTCCTCTTTCACCCCTCAAATTACTTTAAAAAAATTTGATTGTATTATAATTTTATTTTGTAATATTTTTAAATTATATATTTTGAGCAATTAGTTCCTTTTCAGAATTCACTAAATCGAGCCCTATACTTGAAAGAGATAACAGATTTTCTAGAAATAGGAGAATTTGTTTCTCTGATAATATTTAGGTCCCAGTTCTCAAATCATGCTAATATCATAGACTAATAATACTTACTGTAATTCAAACTTAGAAAGTAAATCTTGGTAGAAGAATAATGGCTTTTTAAATTTATTTTTTATTATTTTACTTGAAATGTAGTTTTATAAAATCAGAAGTTCTTTTTTAAAAAAATGAATATTCAGGGCATTGTCAAATTAGAGATACTACTCTTAAGTGGATGTTGCAAATTTAAAATTCACAAAGTTCTAGTCTTTTCTTTACAGCTGTGTAAGTAACTGATGGAAACAGTCTCGTGGATCCGTTTCAGTTTTTCAAGAAGTATTTATTTTGCAGAAATGAAAGTGTGCGTTTGAATCAGTTCAGGAGCACAATGGTACTTATTTATTTATTTATTTGTTTATGTTTGCAGATTTGTCAAATCCAGGAACCTTCCGGGATCTCAGTAAGCCGGTGGGAGCCCTAAATAAGGAACGGCTGGAGAGACTGCTGGTGAGTGGACTTAGGGGGTTTTGGTTTCTAAGCAACATCCCGAGCCATAGCCTGTGTTTTTATAGTAATGAAACTCACTTCTCCGAGATTTAGGGAGATGCACAGTAGTGACTTGGTGACCTTAAATAATGTTTTTTCTACTTTTCCCCCCACCATTAATTTAGCTGTTCAACGTTTGCATTTTTTGTTCAGGAAGTAGGAGGGCGACTTGTTTACGGGTTCACTGAATTATTTTCATGAAGGAACACTGTGGTATTAATAAATTGCACAGGAGATGTATAAAATCAGTTCTTTTTAATCTAGCCCCAATATTGTTACCACTAAGTCAAGAAAACCAAAATCCTTGTCTAAGGAATGCTGTTTAGTCACAGATTTTCTCTCCCTCTTATCTTCTCCTTTTCTTATCTAAGAGAGATTAAGGAATATGGTGGATCCATGCCGTGATTTCTTTTAGGCTTTTAGTGCTTGAGTCAGTTATCGTTTTCTAGCCAACACTCAGCACCATGTTTCCCCTTCATTGTAGACTCGCTACCAGGAAATGCCTGAGCCAAAGTTCATGTATGGAAGTCACTACTCTTCCCCAGGTTATGTGCTCTTTTACCTTGTTAGGATTGGTAAGATTCTTTATCCTTGCCCTCAACTGAATTTTATTTCACTTGGATTCTTGAATGATTCTGTGATTTGACTTAACTCTGACTTTTTCCGCTCTAGCACCAGAGTACATGCTGTGCCTGCAGAACGGAAGATTTGATAATGCAGATAGAATGTTCAACAGGTTCGATACAAATGCCTCACTCGTCATTTTTAATACTTTCTGGTTTTTACATTTCTGATGTGTACAACAGGTTTGTTTCAAAGCACTAGATGTAAACAAAAATGTAAAAAATGTAAAAAATCACTAATTGTTATATCTATTCCTTTCGGGCTCTTCCTAGACATTTATACGTATGAATATGTGTGTGTGTGTGTGTGTGTGTGTGTGTGTGTAAACGTGAAAACATATTTTGAATAGTTTTTTTATCTTGCCTTTTGTAGACTAATATTAGATGTTGAAATTTTTTCCATATTATTAGACATTCTTCAAAACAGTGATTTTTAAAATTGTTATATCACATTCTAACAAATGTCATAATTTATTTCAACTATTTTTCTCTATTGTTGGTCATTTAGATTGTTTCCAACATTTTATTACTCTTAATAATTCTCCTATGAATTGAATACAACTCCCTGTGTGCATTTAAATGGCTTTTTCTTTCTTTCTTTTTTTTTTTTTTTTTGAGACAGAGTCTCACTGTGTTGCCCGGGCTAGAGTGAGTGCTGTGGCGTCAGTCTAGCTCACAGCAACCTCACACTCCTGGGCTCAAGTGATCTTACTGCCTCAGCCTCCTGAGTAGCTGGGACTACAGGCTTGCGCCACCATGCCTGGCTAATTTTTTCTATATATTTTTAGTTGTCTGATTAATTTCTTTCTATTTTTAGTAGAGACGGGGTCTCGCTCTTACTCAGGCTGGTCTCGAACTCCTGAGCTCAAACAATCCGCCCACCTCGGCCTCCCAGAGTGCTAGGATTACAGGCGTGAGCCACCGCGCCCGGCCGCTTTTTCTTTTTTTTATTATGAAGGTAATATCTTCTTAGAAAAAAAAAGGAAAGAAAATACGAAGAAGGAAAATAAGTTGACTCGTTATCTCACCATGTTGAGATAATTGTTAATCTTTTGGCCTGTTTTCCCAATCTTTCCAAGCTCTACGCATAGCTGTTTATAATTCCTTTTGAAAGGAGCTATTAAAATAGCTGTGCTAATCTTTCAGTAGCACCTGCCTCCATTTGGCCCTTGGATGAGGCAGTGTGTATGTGGTGGCTAATGCTATGGACTCGGACTCTGTGCTCACGCCTGTGCGACCCCGGAGAAGTTAAGCAAACTCTCTGGGCCCCAATTTCCTCTCTCATTAAAGGGGGATACTCACATGGATGTGGAGAACTATGAGTGAAACAATTGCAGAGGAAGTGCTGCTGTTGCTGTTTCCTTAGTTTAGATTTAAAATCAGATGTTTTTTTGTCATATTTAGTATTGCAGAAACTTGGAAAAACTGTTTGGATGGTGCAACAGATTTTAAAGAGGTAAGCAATTAATAAAGCTAATGATTCACTGGGCTTGTGGTATCTAACTGCTTTAAAAAATGTTTGTTGCTGTTCTTTGTTTCTCCCTGAAACTTTCAGCTGATTCCAGAATTCTATGGTGATGACGTCAGCTTTTTAGTCAACAGTCTGAAGTTGGATCTGGGAAAGAGACAAGGCGGACAGATGGTAGATGATGTAGAACTCCCCCCGTGGGCCTCAAGTGAGTGCCAGCTTGGAGGTGGCCTGTTATGCACATTCTTTAGCGAGTAGTGCAACTTCAGTTTCGTTAATTATGTCGTTGCTTAGATTTTTAAACAATAACAATATAATTCTCTATCTAAATGAGGCGTTATCAGTCCTATTCCAAGTCAGCAGTGTTCTATGAATCTACGATGTAAAAACGTTAATATGTACTTGAGAGACCTGAATGTTGTAAAAATTATTTTTGCCACTT
This sequence comes from Propithecus coquereli, assembly GCF_000956105.1. NCBI lineage: Eukaryota > Metazoa > Chordata > Mammalia > Primates > Indriidae > Propithecus > Propithecus coquereli. The sequence goes on from NW_012153174.1 coordinate 3,193,520, forward strand.
TTTAAAACCTTCGAAAAACATTTCGTATGATGGAGGAAAAAAACTTCATTAAGACACATGTATCTCTGGCCTGTCCTAGAAGCTTTATGTACCTATGGATAGACAAAATGCATGGGAGCAAATACGGTGGAGGCTCCGTGATTTCTTGACTGAGTGTAATCTGGTAGGTCCTGAGGACTTTCTCCGGAAGAGCAAAGGCGCACTGGAAAGCAGCTATGTGTCAGAGCACCTCCACGAGTGGATTGATCTAATATTTGGCTACAAGCAGAAAGGGAGTGATGCTGTCGGGGCCCACAATGGTATGTAATCGTCATGGGAATTTCATTTAGCATTGGGCGACAATGAAAGCAAATAATACAAAAAAGTGAGACCAGAGCAATCAAGCTCATTTCTTCAGCAGAAGCATCTTGTATCAGAAAACAGTGCCACTGGCTCCGTGACCCTGGATTAGCTGCTGAGTAACTGAGGAGGAAGAGGAAGGACTTTTGCCCAACAACACTTACCTCACCATGGTCCCAAGAGATCTTTTTCTAAAGTTTTCTAATTTTAGCATATACTCTCCATCCCATTTAATAATTGCAATTAAAATGAAATCAAAATTTGATAGAAGCGTGGCCTCAATTCTTGTGAAAGGCCCCAGGGTTTCTTTTTCATTGAACAGAAAGAAAGCAGCAGCAGTGTACCTCCTCTGCGGTTCCAGTGCTTCTCTGCCTCCGCATTTCTCAGGGTTGACGTCCCTGAGGCACCGAAGCTGGAAATTCAGACCTGGTTTCTCACATGGCAGCGTGGACTCAAACTAGCACTGTGACTCATGCTTCCTTCAAGGGGGAAATAATACCAACTGAGAAATGCACTGAGATAACAGGTCCTCTCACCCGCCAAGCAGATCTTTGCTCCTCAGCAATAGTAATAAACGATATTTATAGAAGTTGGATATTAGTCTGTTTTGCAAAGTGACAGTTTCTTTGGACACAAATTCAAGTTGTTGAATTGTTTAAATTCTGAACAGGGTGTCTATTGTAACTAAACAGTACATCTTTCAATAGTGTTTTATATCTCTCTTTCAGTATTTCATCCCCTGACCTATGAAGGAGGTGTAGACTTAAACAGGTACATTTAAGTAAGGAATTTCTACTTGAGTTATACCTCTTTATCTAAATTATTAATGCAGTTATTTGAGAGTATTATGGTATGGAAATTTAAAAATGAATTATGTTTGGCTTTCCCCATTATGTTACTGAGCCTCAGGAAATACTCCAAAGACCCACGATGGGTTTAGACAGTCCTGGCACATAGCTGCTATCGTTATTTGAGGGTTCATCTCTCCTATTGATCTGTGTTTGAAACGTGTGCGGGGAACTTGAACGTTATTTGTACTCTATCCTAAAGCATCGAAGATCCTGATGAGAAAGTAGCCATGCTAACCCAAATCTTGGAATTTGGGCAGACGCCAAAGCAGCTGTTTGTGACACCACATCCTCGAAGGATCACCTCCAAGTTTAAAAGTCTGCCCCAGACTTCCAGTTACAATGCTTCTGTAGCCTGTTCCCCAGGTACGTTTTGCGAAGAGAATAAATGAGAGCACTTTTGTTTCTCTCACCATCTTAGTGCAGTTCTTCTGAAGACAAATTCCTGTTTTTGTTGGTGGAGGTGGTTTTTAGCTATTGACATTAAGGGAAATCAAATCACTTTTATTTTTTGGCAGTTTAATCTGGGTAGGAGTTGATCGTATTTGTTTTGATTTGGTTCTCTTTCTTTTCTATGTCTTCCAAGCTGGCATTTGATTTTTAGTTATTCACCTACTCATGCTTACAGTCGTGGCCATGGTGCCTAAACAGTCACTGTCTGCCCTACTCTTTCCCCAAACGACTTCCTCTGTCCCTAGTTCTCCTCTTCCACATACAGATCTTGAATTCAAAGTGCTCTGTTTTCTTTGATTCTATTCTCTTATTTAACATTCGACACACATTTACAGAGTATCTGTTCTGCGCCAGGCAGGTGCCAGGTGCTAAAATGAACTTGATCAAGTTCTTGCATCTAGTATTTGAAAAGGAAAGAAAGAACACTCACTTTTATCCAGTTATCCGTGTTTTACGTTTTCACATAAGACAACCTCAAACCTACAGGTTCCCAAAAGGAGTTTGACACTATGTGGAATGTTGGGAGCAAAACTACTTTTTATCTCCAGTTCTACTGTCTGTTGCAAGCACACCCAGGCTCCTCAGGCACACGTAACCGAGCACTCTCTCCAGCGTGGAGGAAGAGCTTCCTGGAGTTACATGACCCGGGTTAGCCGTGTGTGCTTCTTGACGAGGTAGTGCGGCAGAGGGTTAAGTCATGAAGATCACAGGACTACCTTGTGATGCCATCTCAGCCTGGGCTCTGCTCAGTCACCAGGCCATAACCACTGTCATGCGATTGCTTTAAGAGGGTCACTGCTCCCGCCCTTCTTAAAGCAGAAGTGAAGGGATTACTCCCATCCAGAAGCACTTAGAGTAACTGATTTCATCTCTGCTTTCTCCACCTTAAAACCATTCTTAGGCAACTGTCAGGTTTTTTAAAAAACTGCTGACAAGGAAATGATTGCTCAGTCTTGTATTTCCTGAAATTCTTAAGTTAGCAGCCAAGTGAAAACTTTGCGAACATTGGTAAAAATATTAAGACTGTAGAATTCAAAGATACTTTTTGATCTTTTTCTACACATTTTTTTCCTTGACTAACATGCAACTATCTAACAAGTACATTTCAAAGCAGTTATATTTTGGTGGGGTGTTTTGTTTTCTGGGTGGTTTGATTTTAACAGAAAATATGGTGAATCTGATGCTGCTGTCTGTTAGTAATTTAGCTGACTTAGCAATGATTTAATGTAGTCTCTCCAGGTGAAGAGTCTTTTGAAGACCTGACTGAAGAAAGCAAAACACTGGCCTGGAATAACATCACCAAACTGCAGTTGCATGAGCAGTATAAAATCCACAAAGAGTAAGAACATCTCTCTGCTGATTCTAAGCAGGCGATAGTCCTTGCAAAAGTTAGGGTCTTGGCATGGGATTAAACTGTTTTCACCTGAGTCGGGGGGAAAGCTTCCTTTCAGTGTTGTCTTCATTGTTTTTATCCTCCCAGAATGTCTATAGTGATCTGTCTGCCACCTGAGGTTGATGTAATAGGGAAAGTCGGCACAAAATGATTTGTGGTGGCCACCATGCTGTCGTTTCTGCAGTCCGTCATTCTGGGGTACGAGATGGGGTCTGCAGGCAGTGTTATGCCTCTGAAATTGGGGTATACAGCCCCTGAGTCTTTGATGAGAGAAGCATGATATATCCTCCTCAAGTGTGGAGTTTACTGATAATGTAGGGGGAAATGTATCTTTTTAAAAAAATAATAAACATGGATATATATACACATATATAAAGCAAGAGAGAGAGAGGAAGAGAGTACATTGCAAAGTTCACATGAATTTTAAAAGTAATAACTATACTTGAAAGAAATTGGGCTTGCTGATGGACCCAGTGGGGGCATGAATGTTCCCATCCTCCAACTAAAGGACATTGACATGCCCTGGCAGAAAGGCTGGAGAAGCACTGGCCCAGCCTGGCCCATCCTGCTCCAGGGAGAAAACTCAGGCCTGGAGAGGGGGCCCCTGTCCTGCTCTGTGGCCGTAGCCAGCCCGTCTGGCATTTTGGTCATGGGTGTTCCTGGACGTGCTGGTCTACCTTAGATGGGTCCAAGTCAGAGTACAGCATCCCCAAGAGAAGCAAGTAGTTCTGCCTTATTTATTAGAACAATAGCTTTTCTTTTCTCAACTTCTCTAAATGGCACATAGAAAGAGACTTTGTAACCCACGGCAGTGAAGACATGACTGAACCTTTAAGAGGACGTGCTAGGATCGATTGTCTCCTCAGCAGGCGACGCCGGGTAAATCAGATTCAGTCATGAGCAAGGGACGTGATTGTAAAGAGTTTCAGTCACTTTGGTGATGGTCAGATAAGGTGGAATTAAACACGCATTTTGTGGGAAATTATCAGCAGTACGTTAAACATTGAACATGGCGACTGGGGAAGCCAAGCGTGGGGGTGCTTTCTCGCCACAAGGTGTTGCCAGAACAACGTTGGAAGTCTCCAAGCAATGATTTGGTAGTGGCAGGTGTGTTCTGGGACAGATCCAGCAGACAAGCTGTGAGGAAAAAATTAAGGAAACTTCATAAAATTAAGTCAAGGACTTGAAACAGAGCGGGTGTGCTAACGCGATGAAAAGTAACCTATAAAACTTTGTTTTGAACAGGGCAGTTACCGGAATAGCAGTCTCTCGCAATGGGTCTTCCGTCTTTACGACATCACAAGGTTGGTTTTCCTACCTGAAAAGTGGCTTAACCAGAGTCATGACGTGTCCAAGTTTCTCAACTCCCCGTCGAGGACAGCATGCTCTGCCTCCAATACAATAAATTTAGAGCAGTTTATTTCTATTACACAAAGTTTCACTGTAGTTGGCCAGAAGCAATAATGAAATGCCTTTCTGTTGCCGATAAGGTTTCCTAGAATTAAGGGGATAGGACAGAAAGAGCCTCTTTCCTGCCTTCGCTTGGTCAGGGCCCTTCCCGTCCGCCGCGAGAGGGTGCCACGTCTTTGCGCTGGGTTCCGCCACAAGTAGCAAGCGCCGTGTCAGAGGGGTGTGCGTGTCAGCAAGTGGAAACACAGGTTTGCTGTTAGGGTTTTCAGATTTGTCATTCAAAGTATATTTCTTCAGGATATTTGTTATAGGATTTAGCTTGAAATCTAATTCATGTATCGTTAATGTGCTTAATACATTATCGATATTATATTAGTAAAAACCTTTGTAGCGAGTAGTCGATATGACTTATGGCTATATTTTAATATTAGACTTTGGCTACCTTGAGCTTAAAAAAAAAAACAACTAAGCAAAAAGTGTCTCTTGCCATGCACACCATTGCTTTCCCTGGTAGTCTGCATAATACGTAATTTGTTAAAGTACTCTTGTCCCTGTCATGTTCAGAGCACTGGCGCTCTGGGGCAAGTAGAGGTGAAAAGGGTAATATTAGCTTCTTGCTTCTGTGATAAGACAACTAGTTCTGACAAAGTTTGTAGCTTTTAAATATGTGCCTACTTGTTCTTTAGTCTTCGCTGTAGGAAATTATATTTTTTTATCCATTAAGAAAAGGTGCTACCCAGCTAAACACTTCCAGGCAAATCAGAGTACTGACTCTCAGATCTGTTACGATGGTTTATTATCTGTAGTCTTTCATTCCTTTCCCTTGCAAATATTATCTCAGATTGTATAAAACAGAATTTCCCACAAAGCATAGAAAATGGCTCTTCCGCAGACCAAAAGGAGGTTCGCATGCAGTGTCCACGCTGGGCCACGCCAGCGTTCCCGAGGTGCTCCTCTGACAGAAGGAAGCAGTCCGTGTTTTGCCTGGATTTCCACCTCTGCGTTTGCCCGCATTGCGGCACCCAGCAGAATGCGTTAGCTTTAAGCGAAGCCTGCGTCCTTAGCCGATTTGTCTGGCATGGTCTGTTAAATCTTCCAGCTCACTGTGCTTGCGTGACCTTGTGAACTGTGCATTTTATAAGCATGAGGCTTCAGACACCGAGGCTTATTAGCATTATATCACTCTTTGTGCTTTTGCCCAATGACAGGGAGAGAGTTGAGAAATTTAAAAAGTCAGAAGCTTCCGTTTTTTCTGTTTCTGCTCATATTCAGATTTTTATAATTCGTATTACTGATTTATGTGTCCTGATGGTCACCCCAAAGTTGCATTTCTTCTTCGGATATGCAGTGTGATTCGAGTTTCATGCCACCCATGACATGAGCTTTCACTGCGGTCTTTGACGTGATCACCTCTGGTGCAGGGCGGGAATCTTTGATTTCAAGAAAAGCCTCGTTACGATACCTGGCTGATTCATGGTTTGCTGTAGGCTGCCCCAAATTAATCGTCTTAAATAGATGTTGTGGTGAACACTCAGAATTACCCAATAGAATCAAAAGCCAGGCTGGGAAGACTATCAGCACTAATTACACTGCTCAGGGAAAAGTTCAGGTGCTCTTGTGTTCATTCTTCTGTTTTTGTTTTCAAGTTAATGCTGAAGAATATCTTATCGAGGTTCACGTTTATAAATTCTCAGGACTTCTGTGTGTTGGTATTGCAAAAATTAGGTGAAATGTTAAGTTTTGCTGTATAGAAGATGTTCTTTAAAGCTCATTCTGACATTTTATCATTTCGTATGTTTATAAGTTAGGAAATGGATTGCTACATATCCCAAATGTGGGATTTTGAAGCACATTAGAGCATTATAATTTGTGAGTCTTAGTTTTTAGCAGGTTGTTTTGGTAAGCTTTTAAAGCTTCTGTTAGGCAAGGAAATTAAAAGCTTGGATCTTTAATTCCTACTTTATTATTCTTTAGACAGTTAGTGATTCCCTTCTATAAATGCTAATTTAATACAAGGTTTTCACACTATAATTGGGCTATTTATTTTTTTTAAAATACCTATATTGCCAAGAACTTTTTATTTTCTTTAATATTCAAATCACTGATATTAATATTAAAATTGCTATTTTCTTCCTCTGTAACTTTTAGCTTCTATCAGTGATCAGGCTTACCTCTGCGTTCTGTCATACTGCCATGTCAATAGGATACATCCATGCTGGCTTCTAAATTGATTTCTTTGTCGTGGAGTTACAGATCACAGAATTTTAATGTTGGGTGAGGCCTGACATTATTTAGCTCCCTTTACACCCAGCTCTCCGTAGAATTCTAATGCCTGTTGGCCTCTAGGAACAAGAAGGGCAGCCGTTCTTTGACATCTGTAAGGGCTAGGAAATCTTTCTGATATGTCCACTTTCTCATTATTAAATTAGATTCTACCTTGAAGATGTTTTCTAAAGAATCCAAAATGCTACAAAGAAGTATATCATTTTCAAATATGGTGAGTTCATTTTATCAGTGTTATGATAGAAATTCATGTTGTAGTTTATCTTACACACAAATATATAATGATATTTCATTTCTCCCAAACAATTGAGTTTATGCCTGTGTAGTATCTACTGCATACCTAAATTAGTTAGATTACATCTAAATTCAATTTAAATTTTTTTTCATGTTGTTGGTTTCTCATACTGTTGTTATTTCATATTTAGTTTAAAATACTTGAAGGGCTACCCAGTAGAATTCTTAATAAATCTTTCCTTTTTTATAACTATCGGGCTAAATGTTTATGTACTTCCTAAATAACTTATGCATTTCTGAGTTGGCAGGATACTGAATGTGACAAAACCAATTCTTCTGAAGGGGCACATTTTATCTTTAATGTAAATCATCCAAAAGATCTTGAAATTCCCTAAAGAATTTTTGCATTTCTGAGTTGGCAGGATACTGAATGTAACAAAACCAATTCTTCTGAAGGGGCACATTTTATCTTTAATGTAAATCATCCAAAAGATCTTGAAATTCCCTAAAGAATTTTGGGGAATTTTAGGGAATTTGGGGAAGTTTTTCTTATCCACATAAGATTGCAAAGCAGAGAGAGCACTTTGATTTTCGAGGGTCATCCCCAGCCCAGCCTCCCTGCGATTCACTCGAGTAGTGACAGGATTTATCACTTAAGTAGTGATAGGATTCCTCCGCCCAGGGGAGTGAGGCCGCCAGGACCCCTGAGAGCCGTTAGGCTAGGTCGTCCTGCACTTGACTCGCTTGGACGTTCCATCTGATATTTTGGAGGAAATTCTGCACTGGAATTAGCCAGTTGAGCAAACCTGGGTAAATCTGAGGAGAGCCACCATAAAAAGAATTTGAGCATTAATTTTTGGGAGAACTTACCGTTTTACCATGTTAGGGATTACTAATTATTATAAATTATTAATATCAACTCGTTTGTGTTTCAGGCTTTGTCATCTTGTTTACTTTTACCGGGAGATGCCACTGTCATAAGTTCTTCATGGGACAACAATGTGTATGTATCTGCGCACACTCCCTGGGGGTTGTACACGCAGAACAGCTGCCTCTGGCTGTTCGCTGGCAGGACGCTGCATTGTTTCCTAAAGGGAACAGGTATTAGAGATGAAGACAATATTGTGGGAATTAAATATGATTATTTGAATCTAATAATTTCTCCAATTGGAATCTATTTTTCTCTAAGTTTTAAATTGAGGTGAAAAAACCGATGAGCAATATTTGGAAATTTCTAGTTTTAAATCAAATTTTGAATATTTTGGTTTAATATGAGAACAAGCAATTTATAATCCTACTGAGCCTTAGTAAATGTAGCATGAAATAATGTCATGTTTCTTGAATATATGTTTAAGAGTCTTAAAATTATGCTGGAATACTGTTTTAATACTTCTCATTATTTTTTAGCTATTTTTACTCAATAGCATTTGGAAGACGCCAAGACACATTAATGGGGCATGATGATGCTGTTAGTAAGATCTGTTGGCATGACAACAGGCTATATTCTGCATCGTGGGATTCTACAGTAAAGGTTTATATATAATTTTTAACTTAAAATGTTCATACATGCAAATATAAACCAGCAACCTGTTAATATGTTCAGTCACCTGGTTCTTTTTCATAAAGTGTGTAAGTGATATATAAAGATACCGAATGCTATTACCTGGGTTTTTAAAAAATTTCTACACTTAATATGATATGAAGTTTATCATGATTTCTGTAGTGTGTGTTCCACTGGGGGTTGTATGGTCCAGCTTTCATTCGATGGCATAGTTGCAGCCACCTTTATGTGACGTGTTTGGAACTATTGATCACTTAATCAGAGAATTTCAAGATAACATATAGAATCATTAAAAGGTGACGTGTTTTATTTAAACTTAAAACATACACATGCCCACTCATTCACCATTTTATTTATTTGTTTTAGAGACCAGGGAAATGTCCAGAGCACTCACCCTTTTGATGTAGGACTGTACTTGGTCTTTGGAATGCTACACAAACCACACCAGCACTCATCATTTTCGGTTTCCAATTTGTGTTCATGTAAAGGAAAGCAAGAACCTAAAATTGTTAGAATTCCTTCAGGAGTTTTTCAGAATTTTTTCCTCCATTTTTTAAAATAAGTTTACTTGCCTATACCTAAATATAGTAATTTATGCACGGTGACTTCCTTTTTGAGTCTTCTCAAAACACACCACTTCTGCACTTAGGTTTCCTTAGTTCACATACTATTGGAATCACGTGATCACAGCAGCACGTGCAAGTGATGGCAGCAGACACAGTACAAGCAGGCGACTGTAGGCAAGCACACGCTGGTGGGGAAAGTACAGGCACTGGGGAGGAGGAGCTGGGGCATTATTCAGCTTAACTTTATTGGAAAGTATGTTACATGGAAATTGAGCAAGAGAGTTTTTCCTGAATGCATTAGAAATGATTTTACATTAAATATTTGAAAATACCTGCAATGCGTTCCATCCTAGGTGTGGTCTGGTGTTCCTGCAGAGATGCCAGGCACCAAAAGACACCACTTTGACTTGCTGGCCGAGCTGGAACACGACGTCAGCGTGAGTACCAGCAACAAAACTGCGCATAAAGCTCAGCTTAAAGTCCGGGAGGTGGAGGGGAAGGAGATTTTGCTTTTATCTGTTTATATTCTTTTCCTTTGTTTGATTTGGCTTATTAGAGGAGATTCTGTTTTCTTTGGGTTGACTCTTTAGGTTTTCAAGTCTACTTTTTTTCCTCCAATTAGCGTCTTTGCACGTTTCCCTGAGAATTAACTACCATCCAACTAGATTTCCAAAATATTAATTTGGGGGCAGGATGCTGAATATTTGGGTACCCTCAAACTCTCTGGGGCAACAAAATGGGACCCATCATCTTTTATGTTTTCTGACCGGGAAGGTGGGAGGGACGTCTGCCCAGGAGGTGCCCATGCCGCAGTTGGGGACAGTGAGCTGCTGTCTGGACGGCCGAGCACACGCAGCTGGTGGCAGAGCTGAGATGGCACTTAGTCTCGCTCTGTTTTCGCTGGGTCAGTGCTGCCTCTTACACTGTAGCTTACGGTACTGCCTTTTCTCTAATGTGTGTTGGTGCCTAATTTTCATGGTCTTCAGACTGACTGAGGTTGAAAAATATTTAGTGTGTAATTCGTGATGGTGTGCAAGCGTAACCTTGAGACAGCGCCCCCGCCAGATCCTCAAATAATCACGGATCGGCTGTGCTTTAGGCAGTTTGGCACCTACCTCACTACACTGTATCATTCATGGAGTTATGAATAATAAATTGTAGACTTTATTCTGAGACCGTCAGTTTTAAGCTATTTTAAAATGGTATTACATTTACCCTAGTAATACTTCATTTTCATTTCTACTTGTATTCACTAGCATATGAAGAGTGTAATTTTTAAATAAATTACTATTCGATAGGATGATGTTGAAATGCATTTGCATTAGCTATACCAGCACACTGCACAGTAGAGTTTGATCTATATCATTATGATCACATATTTTAATCAGCTTAGAGAAACGTAGCTAATGACCATAAATCTAAATGGAATAGTTACTGATGGGTTTTCTTCCTTAGGTAGACACAATCAGTTTAAATGCTGCAAGCACACTGTTGGTTTCCGGCACCAAAGAAGGCACAGTGAATATCTGGGACCTCACAACGGCCACCTTATTGCACCAGAGTCCGTGCCACGCAGGGACAGTGTGTGACGCTGCTTTTAGCCCAGGTACATATTATCCTTTTTAGTACAGATTGTACTGAGTAAATTTGAAGTTTGAAATAAACAACATTGTTAATTTTGAAATAGACAATAAAATTTACAAAGAAAAACACTCTCCTGATAAAAGAGCTAACTAAGGCTGCTTCACGGCAGGATATAGTATACTTGTGCATTAGTACCTCGCAGAAAAGCAAGATTGGTTATTTTTCTTAATCCCTCAACTCATTAGAGAAACTAATTTATAAGATGTAAATGAACTCGTACCAAACGGTATTCATCCCAGTGTCACAGAAACAAATAGAAGCTCTTCAAGGTTAGAACAGCCATTGCTTAAGTACAAGGATCTCAAGGAAAATGAAAATGGAAATTAGGCCACTGGATTCAGAAATGAAATTCAGCATATCCAAACCACACTCTGAAGCTGTCCCCCACGTCTGAGTGTTACCCTGTGTTGCAGATAGTCGCCATGTCCTCAGCACAGGAGCAGATGGCTGTCTTAACGTAATCGACGTGCAGACAGGGATGCTCATCTCCTCTATGACGTCAGACGAGCCCCAGAGGTAGAGTTTGTGAGTTGCCGGTGGTGAAGACATTTACACACACACATTCGTGATCACTTCACTGGGGCTTATGTTGGCCAGTGTAACATACCCCTTCCTTCATGATGATGAAATGGTTATTTCTAAAATCATTCTTGCAGGTGCTTTATCTGGGATGGAAATTCTGTTTTATCTGGAAGTCAGTCTGGGGAACTGCTTGTTTGGGACCTTCTTGGAGCAAAGATCAGTGAGAGAATCCAGGGCCACACAGGTAAGCAGCTACCGCACTTGTCTCCATCTCCGTTCCTAAGAGACTGAGCTCACACCCGCCTTTTCCATCCGGGAGCACGCTCTTCTCAGGCAGGAACGCCCCTGGTTTTTCCCGGCTGCGTTTTCCTTGAGCAGCGTGGTCAACCAGCTCATCTGCATGTCTCAGGTCGCTCAGGATTTAGATTTATGTTAACAGACATTTGACTCCAAAAAGGAAGTCTTTACGTTAACTTTCATATGGAGAATTACAAGCCGTGGTAATGCTGTTAATAGTTTTTCTTAAAAAAAGATAATATACAGTAAAAAGCCTAGAAACAATACAAAAGTAATAAATTACAATGAAAATTAAGGCTTCCTCCCAGCCCAACTCCTCCCTCCCAGTGGTCCTTACAGGACCCTTCCCCGTGCGTGCGTCCTCTTACTGAGGAGAGGGGGTGTGTGTATAAAATCCAGTAACACATGAAGTGTCATATACAACTCTTCTGCCCCCTGTTTTGTGTCTTCATTGAGTATAATAGTGTCTCCTGCAGATCCACTAGATTTTGTGCCTTCGTGCTCACCTCCTGATCATTTGGAGGACTTGGTTTTTAATTCTAGCATCTCCTATTACTTCTGTGAGCAGTAACTTCTCACCTTCATTCTCTTACTTCTGTCACTGTTTCATATGGTTATTTCTTCTTACTTTGTACTTTAGAAATTCTGTGCCTTTTTTTCTCAACTTAGTTTTAATTACCATTTTGACCCCTTCCAATGGAAAAGGAATCAGCAAACTCTCGCCAATTTCCCACCTTTTCCCTCCCTTCTGTCTCCTGACTTTCGTCGGATGGTACCTGTTTTGCCAGAGCATGTATTAATATTTGCATTCTGCTCTGTATCCATAATTCCCAGTCGTTTTAGCTTTTGATTTAGATTTAAATGGTTTCTTATTCCTCACAGTTCTTTGTACCAGTTTCTAGTTTATACAAGGATGTTATTATAGAAAGAGACAAGACAAAGTAGAACTAACTTCACTGCTTTAGTAAGAGAACAGCAAGAGTGAGCGTCACAGCGAAGAATATCTTTGGCACCTCCTGGTCAACTCCCTGCCTGACCACAATGTCTCTCTCTCTCAGGTGCGGTGACATGTATATGGATGAATGAACAGTGCAGCAATATTATCACAGGAGGGGAAGACAGACAGATCATGTTCTGGAAATTGCAGTATTAAGTGCCTTTTCCTCTCTTGAATATTAAATTGAACTCAACGTATTTTAAAACCAAACTTTTAAATCAACTGGTGAATGTGCAATGATAGTAATTAGAAGTTTTACCACATGGAAAATTTGTGGTTTTAAACATTCTAAATCATGGTGACTTCACTGAAAGCCATTAGTTGCCATTCTCTTAAGGCAGATAAAATACGGCAGTGTTAGACAGAAAACATTACATTTGTAAGGCAGATGATCGTCCCAGCGTGATGACGGTGAGAAGACGGGATTGGGTGGTGGAGAGGAACTAGGAGATAATAAACTGGGCTGGGGAAACTTACCAGTAAGCACTGAACAATTAAGAATTTTCCAAGAAAATGTGCAGTATTCTCTACTACTTCTGAGTCACTGTTTTGTCTTCCTAATCTACCACAGTTGCTGCCCATTGGGTTTTTGGGTATGTGCATTTTCATGGAGTGGTTCCTTTCTATAATGCTGTACCCAGATTCTAAGAACCTGGGGAAAAATTCCCAGTTCTTATGACAGTAAGTTTACTGTGCATAGGAACGGTTTGTATTTCATTATACCTATTAAGTGCTCATCTTTTCTACATTAAAAATATTTTTCTGTAATGAAAGCAGTTTCCATTTTCTTATTTAAATAACTTACTACAAGGACTAGTAGCTTTTAAGACCACAAGTATTGATTCTTCTAGAAGATCTTAGTGATGTGAATGCAGTTCCATTACTTTTGAAACTATCTTCAGACCCAAGTTGATAGCCACGTAGATAATCACACTGGGAAACGTTCTGGTTTGCTTTTCCAAATTTCCAACAAGATAAGCCGTATAGCGGTAATGCTGATTTTCTTTCATATTCAACCTCTGAACCACAATTATGTGCTTTAAATTTTTTCTGCACTCTTTAAAAACATGGTTACATCTTGTACACAGTATGACATAGGAGGAAAAAACTTGAATCAGACCATGATAATAGAATTTTCGAAGTCAGTTTTAAGTGTTATTAAATATTACACGGTCTCCAGTGTTGCCAGGGACAATCAACGGCCTCGGTGAGTCCCTGCTGCGTGGCGAGTGCCCAGGTGTGTGCCAGCTCCCTCACGCCTGCGCGCTGGGTGCCCAGCTGGAAGCGGTTTTCCTCACACTTAGTCTCTCAGCACTGAGGGCTGTGCTCAGGGCCCCTGGATGGCATCTGCCCTGGGAGACAGTCGTCTCCCACAGACGGAAGCAAATTCCACACGCCCGTCTTCCAGGTCATGCATGGGTTTGGTGAAAGCAAACTGTGGGGAGCAGGCTCTGTGGCCAGTGAGTGCACCACAGCAGGCTTCCAGGAGTTGAAAGAAGAGGAGGGCAGCAGCGGGCAGATGAGACAGGTTCTTTATTGTCAGGGGATGTAGCCGCGGCAGCAGAATGGCTGAGAACATGGCGAGTACTTATATGTGGGTCAGAACAATAGTGGCAACATGCATGGGAAAGTGTGATCACATGGGTACACACAGGAGATAACACCTTGGTTACATAAGTGTGTTGACTTATGCCTCCCCAGAAGGCCAGCGGAAGACACACTGGCAATTATTTTAGTTTGGCCTAAGAAACCTATTGCCTATACAAATGAATTACTCTTACGGCCAAATGACGCGGTTTCCAAATGACGTGAACAGACTAAAATTTACTTATACATATTTAATTAAAATAGGATAGACATAAACCAAAAAGAAGAAAAAAATCAGCATAAAGTGTCACTGCCATTTTGTTTGCAGGGAGGAGTAAGGAAATGGAACAAATTCCCAGAAAATGGTCTAAGACCATCCCAAAATAGCTAGCTTACATAATGTTAAGATTCAATGCCAAAATTAAGTGTTATCCCACTTAATCTACAAATGAAAAAAAGGACTCAAAAGTTCATCCTGTTTAGTATAAGAATTTTTACATTAAATATATAGCGATTCATTTCTCAGAAAGTGATACTGGCAACTTTTACAAGAAAGAAGTTTCCATTATGCATTGATTAGAAAATGTCAAATACAACTAAGCAGCTATGCTATAGCTCAGTAAGTACCATTAAACAGTCTGGGCTAGTATACATTTCGGTTTATTACAGAACGTTTGGGTTTTAGAAAGGCAGCAATAATTATATTTTGGCTTTTAGTCGAGATGCTTAACATAGTTAAGGCGACAGTTCAAGCATATTAAGTGAAGGTAGTTAAAATTTAATGACAATCATCACAATCTCTTGCGACCTACATACACTACATAATGCTTACATGGAATGAAACCAGTGTTCTTAATAGGTGTTTTTACACACACACACGGAACTAAAAAAAAAAAATATCAAAGGCAATCATTCTAAATGTACATGGTAACATGTTAAAAATGCAAATACAACATAGAACTAAAGTAGTATGAACAGCACTACTCATTACCTAGGAGAAAGGTGACTGGTTCTCACATAAAGCTAAGCTTATATCAGTCATCCTAATAACAATGGCTTGTAAAAGCATCAGGTTTCCAGTAGAGAAACTATGCTAGGAAAGTCAGTAAATCTCTTGAAAGTTTCACATCTGTAAAACGAGGATAAGGCTACCACTATCTTGAAATCTGAACAAGGTATCAGATGAGACAGTAAGATTCCCAGCCATATGTCGATAGGAAGGTCCTCATGCAGCATATGCTCGCTGGCTCTGGGAAAGCTTCATGTGCATAATACAGAAGTTGCCAAAGAAGGAAACTGGAGATATTCAGCTACATTTTTTGTTGTGCCATGACTTTTAAACCTCAGGAATGGTGTGGTCCATCAGACTTTTCATAATGCTTGGGGCCATCCTGCAAGAGAAGTATTTCATTATATACTAAGGTTCTGTTTATTTTTTTCAACATTGTTATGTTAACCCAAGAAAATGCCAATTCCAGTTTAGCACTGGTTAGCATCAGGTGAGACCGGGGAGAAGGGGAAGGTGTTTTACGCGAGCTCAGAAGGGTGTCTGGTAATCTAGTTGTTGACAGATACCCAGTGTGAAAGGCTATCTGTATCTTGGCTAGAAAAGTTAGATAGGATACGAATGAGTCTTTGTATATTAAGGTATATTAAGGCTGGTGATTTTTTTTTATTTTTTATTTTTTAAGACTAGTCAAGTGCAGTAGGGAGAAGGGGGAAAGTAGTAGAACAAGTTCAATCTGTAACTGACTGTGAACAATCAAGTGAGGTAACTCACTACCTTCAGACCAGCCAAGGCTGGTGATTTTAAAAAAGAAAATGACGAGGCTGTGTTAAGTTGGGAAGAAATGGGAGAGGAAGGACTCAGTGATTTAAAAAAAAAAAAAAATTCTAGAACAATTAATGCTGACAATAACCTTTCTTTTTCTCCAAGAGCAGGTAGGTATGTTCTATCCAGAAACCAATACAATACCAATACAAACAATTTTATTACAAGGGTTATGTTTAGGAATCTTTTAAATCTCATTTCCACATACATGACAGAGATTCTGAAAGAAAGATTCTAAATTGGCTTGACCAAAACAGCTGACAGAAGCTAGTATTTCAAAAGCTCTAGAGAAAGCAACTCTTGTCCCTTTTCAATTCTCCTCACTCCCAGCTTTCCAATCCTCAGTTCCTGAGGACAAAGATCTCCACACACCACACACTTCTGCTTGCCTCCTGAGATGAAGAGAATGGAAACTGTTACTTCTAACATCCCACAGGCAAGAATTCTCCATCGTGAACCACCATGACTAGATTTCCACTGAACAGAAGAGCGGCAGGCAGAATGCAGCTACATTCAATTGTACTGCAAATTGAAAGCTGAAAGCATGCCCAACTCTGCTTGGATGCCTTTTTTCTACTAGGCAGTATCAAAATTTCGTAAGTGTATGGTGAATTTTATTCCACATTTGGAAAGTTGTAAGGGGTCATCACCAACCAATTCCTCTGATTTAAATAATTTACTTCAGATTTCTAGATAAATACCAGTGAAATTTGTTAAGCAAAAGAACCAAAAGTTTGAGAATTAAAAAAAGTACAGTGCTTTATTAAGTCATACACTATATGCATTAAGTTGAAGAATTGTCTACTTACCGTTTAATAATGTGTTCAAAGATAAAAGCAGGCATGATTGTAATAGTAACTACAGTCCCAGCTGTTGACAGTATGTCTGCAATTTGAGAGTCCTGATAAAAACACATATTAACAATTAATTCCACAGAGACATTTATTTAAAAAATATAAAACTATGTTATTCTTGGTAAAGAAATATACAATATACACCCCATTATGTTTTGCTAATATCTCTAAAATCCTAACTCCGGTATTTCAATTAGAAATATCTAGTTTTCCTTACCAAGTTTAATTCTATAGGAACACAATTTTACAGCTGATAACAAAATTGCTAAGTAAACCGACTTGAATGTATTAGACAAGAAAAACCTTCTTTCATTACTGATGAATAAACAATTTTTCTCTTGTGCAATATACTACCATATCTTCTTAGTGAACCATGTCGTCTAAGCCAAAGTTTATGAAATGAGGTCTTATTAAATAAAACCTTTAGATCTTATGATAGACTTATTTAGGAATTTGTGAAGGGAAAAAACTACAAAAACAAACTATTAATGTGAACCAAAATTATTATTCATTTCCTTATATTGCTGGATTGAAAATAGTTGGACAAACATTCATTCAGAATGTCATCGAAATCTTCACTGCTTATGTCTTCACAGAATTCTAGCTCCAGAGACTTCAGAGATCATTTACTCCAGTCCCTTCATTACAGGAAATGTAACTCGAAATAATAGCCCAGACAATTCCTGTGATCGGCCAGAGCCAGAGCCCAGGTCTCACAACCCCCATCTCCTACCAAGTTTCTATATTTGGGAGGTCAATAGGAAAACAGCACCACCCAAATAGTCAAAAGAAAAAGACATTTGCTAAAATTAAACTGCAACAGAATAAGGCACGAGGTCTGTTCCTAACCTTCAATCCAATGACATTCTGCCCGTTGATTTCACAGATGTTATGTTCCGTGAGAAGACCATTTCTGGCTGCAGAACTATCTTTGACTATGGATGTTATTTTTCCATTTTTAAAGATAAAGCCAACATGTCCAGTACTATCCTTGTGCATGGTGATTGTCCGTTCAAAGGGCCTGAAACATAATGGGTTCAACTAAAAATTTAATTCCAAGGTAAACATTTTAATAGATTTCATATACCATAAATTCTGCCACATTGGACACAGTTTGTTATAATAAATGCTATGCCAAGTGTTTCCACTAAAAGCTACTTATTATGGCTCTGATACTATACATTTCACAGAACATCTTCGTGTAAACGATCATTTTTTAAGAAAATCTATCCACCACGGTTTGACTAATCAACATTTCCTTCAATTATCAAAGACAACATTTCATGTGGCTTATCAATATGCTTTTTCCTTTAAAATGTATCACCTTAGCATTAAGAATGAAATAGGCTTTGAACTAAATCACAGTCGTAAAAATAATTTATTTGTTAACTTTTAGTATCTTCTGGAGCCTAATTGTTCTTAGGAAACATTATTTAAAATTTTACAATATTTCTCACATCTTGATTTTGAAAATTCTATAGAAGATTTTTTTGCTGTACTTTAAAAGAACTGCAGAAGCATTAAGACAAGTTCCTTAAGCCCTTTTAGGAAGGAAGACACGCAGCTATTATAAAAAGGCCGCCAGCTGTCCGCTCTCAAAAGCACTTGCATCAGTTAAACTTGCTTGCTTCTCTATAACTCTATCATGTTATCATAAGGATTTTATGATAAACCTGTGTTTATAAAACTCAGAACAGCCATATCTTCCTGTTGGTCCCACTCAACTCTTTGAAACTCTGCTTAGATAAAAAGTAAAAATGACACTCATCTATAATACATTTACTAAATATCTAACCTGTATGAGAAACTGGAAACACAAAGATAGATAAAACAGAAGTTTAACTGAGAAGAAACAAAACCCCAAAATTTTACTGTAACAATGTGATACAGGTTGCCCTGAATACCTGTAGGGACTGGGCAAGAAAATAAATAAAGGCCTGTATTTCATGTGCTAAATGTTTAAAGGTTATAAAGGAACTAACTGCTAAATAGAATGTTGCATCCTCTGGACAACCACTGCTTCATAACAGGCCTGATGTGGTTTTCCTAACTCCCAAACTGTTTGGAGTCCTGTGGGGACCCTGACCCTCACAACGAGGGACCCTGGCCCAGTGTGAGCACCCTTCCCTAAGCAGTGAATTGGAAAGTGAGGCCAGAGATGCCCTGCTACTTTGTTACTTCTCCGCCATACATTTTCTATTTCCTAGAAAGGTAAAGACATGGAAGTATTTGCTTAGAGGACAAAATCCTATAAACTCTAAAATAAGCTTTGTATTAAAAACAAATCAAACTATGAAAAAAAAATCTGTACACAACTTCAAGGCTATAAAGCTCATCAATACCATTTGATCATTTTCTACAACAAAATACTGTATTCACAGAATCCTGAAAGTCCAAGAAATTGGAAAACTAGTCTGAATTCCCATTTGAGCTATTTACTAACAGCTTACCTGTCACGAATGGTCATAGTAATCTTCTCTCCAAAAGCCTGTTTGAGCACCTTGTGCGCTTTATCAGAGCTCCAGCCAGCACAGTTTTCACCACTGATCTGGAGTACTTGGTCCCCAAATCTCAGACCAACCAACGACGCTGGAGAATTAGCCTGGACTAGCTGAACAAATATGCCCTAGATAATAAGAAAATTACTTTGGTCATTTACCACTATTATGGTATATTAATAATAGTTTTAAAATGCTGGTAAGTTAGGAAATAAGTGTTATGTTAGAAATCTAACCTAGTAACAAAAAAAAAAAAAAAGAAAAAGGAAAAGGAAAAATTATATGAATATATTGTGTCATTATCCCCTAAAAAGAAACTGAAAAAAAATGTATGAAGGCAATAACCTCAAAGAATAAGGCAAAAAAGTGAGATCTCAGTCATATTTTTCTACCTCAAATCGTGACCCACCTGACCAACCTCAATCACCCCTTTCATCTTGGAATAAAAAGACTAAAGAAAGTAGGACAATGTGAATAAATGCAAGGTTCTGTGAGTTTGATAGAATACCAAATTATTAGTTCATGATCACATTCAGGGGAAAAGTCAGTCAAGTATTAGGAATTTGGTCAGTTCTTTTACAGTTTAAAAAATGATAGTTTAAAGTCACTAATTCTACCTTTTGAGCTGAAGGATTCCTTTACATATTTGCTAAATTATGTATAATCAAATAAGATTAAGGTTTATGTAACGGCTTAAAAAGATGGGCATATTAAACACAAGAGTGGGCTTATAAAGAATACACTACAAAATGGATTCAGAAAAGTCAAGTACTGTTTACTCAGAACTAACCCCACATGGATATTTTTACTTATGTAAACTCTCAATCAGATGTTGAACAAAATATAAACAGACAAGTATAAAAGAAGAGTAAGCCTTGTAAAATACAAACACATCTACAAGGCTAGACCCTTTCTACAATCCTACACTCAGTCAGACATGATTTGTGTCACGTGTCTGTTACACTGTAGGGTGGTAAGCGAGAACTAGGCAGCACCCCACAAATGAACTGATGTACTTTGGCCAAGTGGACAAACCCACTGCAAAGACACCTACAATGGGGCCAAGGGGCCTACAAAAAGTATCGTTTCTCTTTAGAACAGAGGAAAGAACAGAAGAGAAATCCTGGTGGAAGGGGCAGCAGCATACAAGTCGGAACTTCCCAACCGCGCACACTGATGGGTCTTGAATAAGCTACGAGTGAGCAAAGACGTCAATGCCCTCAGCCCCCTGGGTGGGCAGGCAGGGCTGCCTCACCCTTTCCACAGCAGTGTACCTCACTGATTATAACTGTCTGTGTGGAAAGGTGGGACATACTGAGCTAATGTGACATAAGACTGAAACAATTCAGTAAGGTCACAGCTAAAACTATGAATTGCGGTAAAGACCCAGCATGTCCTTAACAATTATAAATATTTTCTCAGAGAGTAACCCTGTCTCATCTCTCCAGTATGGTAAGGTGAGAGGTAAAGTAATTAAAAGGTAAAGTAATGGCTGCCCAAATTAGATAAGAAATTTTTGGTCAGAAAATGACCTGTTAAATTTAAATTTGGAAGATAGAAGTAACAAATCTGCAAAACCATCTCAAGTTAAATAATCATTTGGTTTAAATATGAACACACATCAATTCTCACTTGTCAGGTTTTTAACTTTCACATATGCTGCCCTATTTTAATGCCAGAATTCTATTATACAAACTGTCATAGTACATGTAGACCAGTGACCTTTATTCCAGTTAGAGTACTCAAAAATGAAAAATAATCTTTCAATGTAATGGGCTTGAAAGTCCCAATTCTGCCTCCTCAAAATAGAGCATCTCTAAGTGGACAAATTTAAGTTATTAGATTTAAAATATTCTCAATGATAGAAACATGATTATAATTAATTAAAGCATTTCCATTTCAAATTACTTTAGCATTAGTTAATATTCTGTATGCAATGTAAACAAATTCAAATAGATATTAAAAATACTTACATTATCTATTGATTTAAGCCTGAGTCCAATTTTTCCATCTTGATCCTTACACAAAATGACTTCACGAATCCCTTGCTTAATTTCTGCTCTACGAATTCCAACATCGTTGCCAGTCACAGGAGCCACCATATAGTTCATACTGGAAGGTCTTGCTACCAACTGCTGACAAAAACATACGCAATGTGTCAGTATTTAGAAATACTCTCCTTGAAAGAATCTACGATGATAATTGGAGCATACTCAGTTGGGGCTTTCCAAAAGGGAATCCACAAATAATTTCCTTCAGATAAAGTATGATTTCTGTAAAGATGGCACGGTTTTTATTTACTAATTCCTCAGGTAACTTATTCCTACATGTATCATCTGCAGTAGATTCAGTCAGGGATTTACTCTCTATCTGTCGCTTTTTGAATTCATTGGCATTTGCTTCCCAGGTACTTTGGCTTATCTCCATCTCAAATGTATTACCCTTGAACTTTAAAGCCTTATCATACTTCTGAAATACAGAACTTCCAGGAATTATCTTCTGTTATGATCTTTGACCATCTACTTATCCGTTTAGTTTCTGAAAAAGGAGCAACATTCTTATCTCACAGTGTTACTGTGAGGATTAAATGAAAGTGCACATTGCATGGGTCTCAGCACATATAAGACAGTCAAATATTTCTCATCCCTGTCAATAACCACCTGTGGATTAACAAATAGGATGCACAAACCAGACTGCCCCAGAATAGCTATATTAGGGACTTGAGTCCGGTACCATGTTTCAAGTTTCTAATGTTCACAGGTTTTCTTTTTTTTAAAAATATTATGAGTACATAATAGTTGTATATCTTTATAGGGTACACCTGATGTTTTGGTATAGGCATACAATGTTAATTCAAATCAAGGCAACTGGGGTATCATCATCTTAGGCATTTATCATTTCTTTGTGTTAGGAACATTCCACACCCACTCTTTTTCAAGTTTGCTTGACCAAAACTGGTTTCTTGTTTTAAGTGGATTTTCTCCTCAATCAAAAGACAGTGAGGGAAGAGCTTATCAAGGCTTCTTAATGGGAATTTTTCCTAGAAAGACACAAAAAAGCTCTAATCTCCTTAAGAATTGGGATGCTCAGAGTGGCAATGACAGGAAAGAAGAACCTCAGCTATAAAACATCACAGACTGAAAATATATTCATTCAGAATTCATGGTCAATCCAACGGCATATTCTAAAGCTGACAGTCTAACAGGAGTAACACACACACCACACAAATTACTACAGTAGAAATCAGAACACAATGCCAGAAGAAATTACTTATGAAGGATTACAAAAGTTCAAAAGAATTACAGCTGTAAGAGACACAGAAAAATCAGGTAATGGAACAGGAAAAGAAATAAGAAGCAAATGAATTATTTAGTTTTGTTGAAATTCATTTGCTTCAGAATTACCATAAATACTGATTAATATAATAATGTTGGCAGCCTAATGCATACATACACACAAACTTACTATGCTAGAAATCAGAACACAGTTGCGGAAGAAATTACTTATTGAAGGAATCTACAGCAGAGTACCACACATGGTCTTACTGAGTTGTGGAGACAGAGATGTGAAGTCAGAAAGGCCAAGGCAGCTAGCGAGGCAGATAGAATTTGCAGGGCAGTCTGGAGAGGAAGGAACTACACAGAGAAAGAGCCCAGAAATCTACACAGGGGGTCCCCTTGCATCTGCTGCTAAATACTCCTCCAAACATGCATGATGAGGTCAGGCTCCACAAGCCAGGCAACGGCATACTGTTCAGGGAGCTGTAATGGTTTCCAGGGATCACACAGGGTTGGGAGACATTCAAGTATCCACCAGCCAGAGTAGAGAGTGCTTGCTGAATACCCAGGGCCTTCAGTAGAGATCTCAGAGTAAACACACTTCTTTACTAATGGGGATAGTCTAGTTTTACAGACCTACCCCAACAAAGCGTATAGTAAGCCTCAGAAGAATCAGGCAGATCTAGTGCCTGCCAGAACAAGTGCCAACATTCTTAAAAAGCACAACAAAATCTAGCACCTAACAATGTAAAATTCACAATCTCCAGCATCCAATTAAATACACAGGTGGCATGTGAACAAGCAGGAAAATGTAACCTATGTCGGAAGAAAAATCAGTCAACAGAAAGAGACCCCAAAATGACAGAGATCATAAAATTATCAAGCAGATTTTAAAAGTTACTATTAATATAGTCCGTATGTTCAAGGATTTAAAGGAAGCCATGAATGAGGAGAGAACAGAAGATATAAAAACATAATCAAATTTACACTCAACTAATCTTTGACAAGGGTGCCAAGAATATACAATGGGGAAAGGATGGTCTTGTCAATAAATGGTGTTGGGAAAATTGGATATCTACATGCAAAAGAATGAAATTAGATCCTTATCTTACACTATATATACAAATTAATTTTAAATGGATTAAAGACTGAAATGTAAGATCTGAAACCATAAAACTCCTAGAAGAAAACGCAGGGGAAAACTCCTTGATAGTGATCTTAACAATGATTTTCTAGATAGACTCCAAAAGCACAGTGAAAAAAAGCAAAAATAAACAAGTAGGACTACGTCAAACTAAAAAGCATCTGCACAGCAAAGGAAATAATCAACAAAAGAAAAAGGCAACCTACAAAATGGGAGAAAATATTTGCAAACCATCTATCTGTATCTAGTAATGGGTTAATATCCAAAACACATAAGGAGCTCACAGAATACAACAAGAAAAAAAAAAAAAAACCTTATTAAAAAATGGGCAAAAGACCTAAAGAGACATTTTTCCAAAGAAGATACCCAGATGACCATAGGTATATGAAAATCAGGAAAAGTAAATCAAAACCACAATGAGATATCATCTCACACCTCTTAGGATAGCCATTATCAAAACACAGGAGATAACATGTTGGTGAGGGTGTGGAGAAAAGGGAAACCTTGTGCACAGATGGTAGTAATTTTAAATGGTGCAGCAGTTACGGAAAACAGTGCAGAGGTTCCTCAAAAACGTAAAAATAAAACTACCATATGATCTGGCAATCCTGTTTCTGGGTATATATCCAAAGGAAATAAAATCACTATCTCAAGAAATATCTGCACACCCACATTCACTGCAGCATTATTCACAGTAGCTGAAATATAGAACCAAGTCTGTCGACAGATGGATTAAGAAAATGTGGCGTGTCTATGAGCGTGCACGCACACACAAAATGGAATATTATTAAATATTAAGCCTTAACAAAAGGAAATCCTGCCATTTGGACAACATGGATGAACCTAAAGAACATTACGCTGAGTGAAATAAGCCAGACACATAAGACAAGTACTGTCTGATCTCACTTATACATGGAATCTAAAAAAGTGAAACTTACAGAAGTAGAGAGTAAGAGGGTGGTTATCAGTGGCTGGAGGTGGGGAGGGGAGGGTGAAGAATAGGGGTAATGTTAGTCAAAGTGCACAAACTTACTGTTCCAAATGAGTAAGTTCTGAGGATCTAATGTACAGCATGGTAACTATAGTTAATAATACTGTATACTTGAAATTTGCTGACGGTGGATCTTAAGTGTTCTTATCACACATGAAAAAAATGGTTAACTATTGAGATGACAAGATGTGTTGTAATTAACTTGACTGTGGTAATCATTTTACTATCTCTCTCTCAATACATCATGTTGTACACCTTGAACATATACAATTTTTACTTGTCAATTAAAACTCAATAAACCTGGGTCGGGGGGGAGCAGATGGAACATCAACAGAAGAAAAAATATGTGAAAAGAAAAATTCACTAGATAGGAAGAGTTAACAGAAATCTCCAGCAATAGATTAAAATAAATTAAAACAAAACAAAATAAAAAGAAAAGGCAGGGCAATGAAGAGCCCTGGTGATTCAGATACTTCAAAAATTAGGTACCTCCTCTGGGTATTAAGGACAAAAATTTAAAAGACCAGCTGAAGTGCTGGCCAATGGCAAGGAACAGAGAGTCCATGTAGTGAACAAAGGAAGCCATAAATACGAACTACAGCCTCATGACCAGTTACTAAAACAAGAATCACAGCAGCTATGGCTATCTTTTTCTCTGCTTATATTTATAAATTTTCCATAAATACAGTAATTAATCTTTTTGTTCCTCCATATCTCCTCCTTTTACCTTTATACATGAATTGTCGGTAGTGGTTAACTTTACACTTTTTAAGTTAAAAATATTCAGCTAGAAATTTGAATCCTTAGAAGAGTAATTAGTATCACATAGTAATCAATACCATGACCACTGCCCAGCGATGGCAAAGATAACTGGTATCGTCCCTTTCTGGAAAAAGTGTGAGAGTGACTTCATTTATATTAAGGGGTACTTGGCTTGATTTTGTATACCCCTGAATTAAGAATGGTTTTTATATTTTTAAAAGTTGTAAACAAACAATATGTGATAGAGATAGAATAACCATTAAACTCTAAAATGTTTATTATAGAGCCCTTTATAGAAAAGTTTGCTGAACCTCAATTTTCTGGAAGAATTTTACAATAAAGTTGTTATTACTGCCATATGAAGTTCAAATGTAGAAGTGTGTAGATATACTGAGTGGTCAAAGGAGTAGTTGGTAACAGGTATTAAGCTACTGTCCTCAGCTCCAAATCCACCCTTCTGGACTCAACTCTACTTCGGGTGATGCTGGGCCTAACCGCAAATAACGTTTTCCTTTGTCAGTGACTAAAGTGACAAGAGCTTTGTTCCTTTCCGTGTGTTTGCTGTTCACTGCGTGAGCTTGGCCCTTAACCCCTGCAGCAGCAGTTGGTTCCAGTCTCCAGCTTTTATTGACACTGCCAGCACTAGCCTCATGACAACCTCTCAGAGGCACCAGTACTGCAAGCAGTGTCCCCCGCTCCAAGGTCTAAGTCCCAGCTCTGTGGGGCTCTTCCCCCAAGCTTCTAGGTTCTGCTAACTCCTACCTCTTCCCTGTGTTACACCAGTCTTAGGAGAAGCAGCTAACTTTCTGCAATTGCATCTGAGTCCATTTTTGCTTTTTCAATTCTTCAACCTCTTTATCTAATTTCTTAACTTACCTCTGTTGAAATACCGACCATGATTTCTGTTTTCCCAAGTGCACCCTGACTGACAAAAGCAAGCTTTCAACAAATCTTTGGTAAATAAATAAATGTTATGTACTGTATTAAGCACTAAGGTTATGGCAACAAGATAGACATGGACCTTTCATGAAATATTTAACTGTAATTACAGTAACTGCTACAAAGTGCTACAGTCATGGCAATGACCTTAACGAAAGGTTACCAGAACCACTGTATTTAAGTCTAGAATCCGGGGTCTAATTATAAGGAGCCTTGGATTTCAGAAAGAATGTTAAAAAATAATAAGCAAAAAAAAGCTATGATAGACCTATCCTTCAGAATGATTTATCTAGCAGCAGCTTAGTACTGTTTGACATAAAAAGTTATGAGAGGGAAATGTAAGAGAGTACTAGAATAACCTAGGTTGGAAGTGCAGAAATGTTGAATATGGTTATAGTAGGATTACAATGGATAAAATGAATACAAGAAACATGGAAGAGACAGAATCACTAGGCCTTAGTAACTGACTACATGCAGAAGACAATGGACTAGTAAATGGTAATTAGGAATCTTGAACTCCTAATAAATTCAAACAGTGGTAATAGCACAAAATGAAACAGACTATGTAAGAAGTAATTTTCAAAAAGAAGTCTAAAATTTGAAAACACAGATCAATGCTAAAGTTATAAATTTGTGAGCTGGCCACAAAAAGGAGAGCATATATCTATGCGTAAAGTATGATCGTATACAATTCAAAATTAATTACACTATACATACCCCCTGAACTG
Organism: Propithecus coquereli; assembly: GCF_000956105.1. Taxonomy (NCBI): domain Eukaryota; kingdom Metazoa; phylum Chordata; class Mammalia; order Primates; family Indriidae; genus Propithecus; species Propithecus coquereli. The sequence continues at coordinate 3,220,679 of NW_012153174.1, forward strand.
ATGCTCCAGGGACCATGGCCATATTTGCACGTATTTCTTCTTCATTTAAACTCAGGCCCATGTATTGAGAGAGCTCCGGATACAGTTTAGGATAGAGACCTAATATAAATAAAAGAATGAATGAATGAAGGAAGGAAGGAAGAAAAAAGCACTGGCAGAATACTAAAAATGAAAACTACTTTTATTACGGGTTTCAATTTGTGTTAAAAAGTTGTATTTATGTCATAAAATCTAGGATGAATTTAAAGTGTTAACAGCAATTTGGAAGGGCACCCCCCCACCTCTGTAACTACAATTATTACTAGAAATGGAAAATACAGAAAATGTTTAAGGTGAGAGCCGTAAAATATGAAGACAAGTGAACTGAAACAACCTCACATTTCTAAATACTCAAAAGCAGAAATAATTTATTGAATGAGTTACCGGTAAACAGGGCTATGGAATGATTCTTCTGAACTAATGACAATTACAAAAAAAAAGAAAAACCAAAGCTTTTAAATTTATTTAGTGTCATTATCATTTTAATAATGCTAACCACATCCAATGAAATCCTGGAAATGTTAATTTGAAAGATTAACATTATTTAACTTACTAGTATTTATGTATTATTTCCAAAAGCTCCTTTTTACATGGTTTGTGACTTAAAATGAATTTTCTAAAAGAAACATTGTTATAAATGGTTATAAGCCAAGATGACAGGCCGCAAACACCTATTTAACACTTATTTTCTATTTTAATTCATATTATTTATCGGCTCTGTACTGAATCCCTCTGAACCTTGAAGAAAAACGGACCAAAGACAGGATATGGAGACTGAAGAGAGACTTCAGGATTTGGGAAGCTCCCCAAAAAGGAGGTGGGTGGAAATTTCAGAAGCTCCCCTGGCAAAGATAGAGGATGGTTCAGAAAGTTCAAGAGCAGCAGCTGGGGCAACTGTAGTTCACACATAAGGTTTGTTCATAAATTAATCGGCCATATTAGGGACTTCGGAGTCAGGCTAAAATCTATTTTCATTAAGCCATAAAATACATCTTCATACTCATACATAGCTCACTCTCTTGATTAGCTAAAGAGTTATTTTTTCAAATTAGCTTTTTTTTTTATTACAACTACTAGAGCTTTTCTTGAAATAAACTTTTTTCCTTTTTCTCCTAGAGATTTCACCATCAATTTTATGCAGTCAAAAAAAATAACCTTAGATGCCTTATTTCAGCAAAAGAAAGCTTAACATATGTTTCTACTCACAGAGAATGAACCCAAAGTATACACTTACTTCCATCTTGAGAGACAGGAGCAGAAGCTTCTGACAAAACTGCTGGGTTGGCAGGATTTGCAGAAAAGGCAGCCTGAGCCTGAAAGGGAACAGAAAATTCTAACAGCATGCTAACAATACTTACCTAAAATTCTTATATAATTTATCACTTAAATCCACCACTTCCAAAAAGAAACTAAAACACTGAAGTTTTATTTAAGAAAGTTTAATTTCAAACACTTCAGGAAGACTTTATCAAAAGAAATCTGCAAATCAAAAATACGTGACATTCAAAATATTTTTAAAACTATCATACGGAAATCGAGTAAGTACCATCCTACATATCTTATAACCAGTATTTCATAGTGCTATTGCAAACTAATTAATAAATTAATATATTCAAGCTACGATCTAAAATGCCTGACAACACATTTTACATTTCTATTACTCTTTTACCAAGTAAAAATATTTGCATAAGAAAAAAAGCTCAGCCATATTCATATAAAAAGTCACGTATCACAATAACACCAAAAAAGTAATACTAAGAACTTAATATACTTATTAATATTTATCTTACCATTTTAGCATGTCCCCCTGAAATAATCTACATCTTCATTTTACCAAGTATAGGAAAGATTTATAAAATTTTAAAAATATTACAAACTATGTAAAAAGCATTCTTCATCACTGACATAAAGGGATGATGACACAGTAATGTAATTTGTAACTGTTAAACAAACTTGCCAAAACTACTTTGACAAACTATGCATTCGTCAAAGCTACTCAGGCTCAAGTGTCCTCTCAGGGATGCCTACGTCATATTAAGTATCCTGCTGATGGAGATACTTTGTCCTCTACAGATAGATCTGACTTTCCGAAATAGCCGTATGTCAGTTAGAGACAAGTTTGGTAATAAGCTGCATGACCAATCTCGAATTATCACTTTACTTAATTGGAAATATGTTAATCAATGAAGAAATGAAGTTTATACTTAAATTTCAACCTAGCCCTGGAATCAATGCCAAGAATAGTCCCAAAGACACTTAGAGAGATTGAAACTTAATTTAAATAAGCACAGCTTACAAAAGGTTTGAATGGTACTAAACTCATGTGCATGAAAAATGTTCTGATATACTTTTTATTCAATCATTCAATATTTATCATTTTATAATTTGTTAAACATTACACACTGAAACAAAATGCAGCATGAAAACCTTTGTAATTATGAATAACAATCCACAAATTCAAAGTATGCTGAATTTTGAAAGTTCTTTCACCACTTATCAGTTAAAAGGACCTAGCGGCCACTTGGATTACTTCTTGAATCATCTCTAAGGAAAAAAAATACTGTTGAGCACTAAAAAGAAACGAGCTATTAAGCAATGAATAGATATGGAGGAAATTTAAGTGCATATTACTAAGTGAAAGAAGGCAATCTGAAAAAGATACAATACTGTATGATTCCAACTATATATTTTGGAAAAGGCAAAATTATGGAGACAATAAAAAGATTAGTGATTGCCAGGGGTTGCTGGGAGGGAGGGATGAACAGGTATAACCCAGAGGATTTTCAGGGCAGTGAAACTATCCTGTATAATACTACAATGGTATACAGTCATGTATCACATAACATTTTGATCAACGACGGATGGACGGGGTCCCCTAAGATTATAATGGAGCTGAAATTTTCCTACCGCTAAATGACATCACAGCCACCACAACATAGCAGAGCCAACACATTACTCCAGTGTTTGTGGTGATGCTGGTTTAAACAAACCTACTGCACTGCCAATCATAATAAAAGCACATGCAATTATGCAGAGTACATAATAGTTGATAATGGTAATAAACAACTATGTTACTGGTTTATAAATTTACTATATTTTACTTTTTACCGTTAGAGTGTGCTCCTTCTACTTACTCAAAAAAAAAAAATTAACTGTAAAATAGCTTTAGTCAGGTCCTTTGGGAGGTATTCCAGAAGAAGGCATTGCTATCACAGGAGATGACAGCTCTGTGAGTGTTATTGCCCCTGAAGACCTTCCAGTGGAACAAGATGGAGAGGCAGAAGATAGTGATACTGATGATCCTGACCCCGTGTAGGCTTAGGCTAATGT
>NW_012153174.1:3224162-3257835 GCF_000956105.1 Propithecus coquereli
AATGTAATATAGCCCAGATGTACACTGTTTATAAAGTCTACAGTAATGTCCAGTAATGTCCTGGGCCTTTGCATTCACTCACCACTCACTCACTAACTCACCCAGAGCAACTTCTAATCCTAAAACCTCCATTATACAAGCTTACCATTTTTTATATTTTATACTGCATTTTTACTGTACCTTTTCTGTGTTTAGACGTATGTTTAGATACACAAATACTTATCATTGCGTTACAACTGCCTATGGTATTCAGTACAGTAACATGCCGTACCAGTTTGCAGCCTACGAGCAAGACGCTCTATCTTACAGCCTAGGTGAACAGTAGGCTGTATCAAATAGATTTTGTGTAAGTATCTCTATGATGTTCGTACAATGATGAAATTGCCTAACAATGCATTTCTCAGAACACATCCCTGTCATTAAGCAACCACATGGCTGCATACATGTCATTACACATCTGTCAAAACCTACAGAACATATGATACCAAGCGTGAACCCTAATGTAAACTATGGACTTTGGGTGGTAAGATATGCAATGCACCTACCACTCTGGTGCAGATATTGTGCCTGTGTGAGGACAAAGGTATACTGCACTTTCTGCTCAATTTTGTTGTGAATCTAAAACTGCTCTAAAACATAGCTTATTAATTTAAAATATACCTTTTTATAGTAGCCATTATTTCTTATTCTTTCATTGCTATTGTTCTTATCCAAGGAATGCTGAAGAACACACACATAGAAAGCTCTCTGCAAAGTTATATAAATTTAATTATGCAATTTGTAGTAAAAATAAAACTAAAGAAGGATGTGACAATAAGGGTTTAAGTACTATACGCCATTAAATGTAGCTATTTCAAACTTACTTAGAAATCTGAAACTAGTAAAAAAAAAAAAAAAAGGGGGGGGGTGTAGTGCCCCAAGGAACAGTGGTTTACTGCCAGGGTGTGTTGCTTCTGCCATTTACAGAAAGCATGTGGAGACACATGTTTTGTGGAGTCACTTCTGTCAAATTTTGCTCCCAATATTAGGAAAATGATAAGCTCTGGTTCTGTGTACTATTGTTTCTTAAAAGCTTAATTTGTATAGGTGGAGGCTCCTGTTAGGATGTGGAATAGACAGAAAGGTTCATATGATACTGAAAGCCATAGCCTATTGGCCATCATCGAATAGTTTACAAAAAATTCACTGCTGTAAAATTTAGCTTTGCTATGGTGCAAAAGACCAGCAAATGAGAAAATGAACACTACCTTCTTCCATAACATCTTTTCAGGGGAATCACAAGGATAAAAACAAACATAAGGGAGATTTACCTTAGAAAATGAAGCAAAAAAAAATAAAGTCCAGGAATTTAATGTCAATTAGGAATATTTTTAACACATTAACTGTCATGTGAGTTGTATTTAATTCATGCTAGTTGTGGGCCCAGGGCTTCGTGAAGCATATGTAACTCACATGTCTCTTCACCTGGGGAGTTGCGAGAACTATTTTTTAAGTTGCATATAACTCACACACAGAGAACAATAAAAAATAACAAATTTTTCATTAAATTAGAGACGATCATTTTGTTTTTGAAGTTTGTATTCTTTTTATAATAAAACACCATGGCTCTAAGGAAAAATTACTTTTCTAGTGTGGCAATGTGTTAAATCCAGTTTCCCCTTCCTTACTACACGTTCCCCCTTTCTTACTACAATGCTCTATCTCTATTTTCTGCTCTACATAAAAAAGGTCCTTTAATGGAAATATCCACGTAATTTGCTTCTCCTTAAAGAGGTCAGCCTGATGTAGATTGCAGCCCTCTTTATTTTTCAATCCAACATTTGTCACTATCAACTTTTCTGTTGTTTTCAAAATCAAAAGCTTCTGCTCAAAGCTAACTATGGTTAATTTAATACCATAAAAAGCTAACAAAAGAAAAAAAAACAACAGATTCTTTCAGATCTGTCTGCAAATTCTTATCAGTTAACATACTGATGTCATATTAATGGCTTAATGGTTATTCTGGGAAGCTAAATATTTCAGATAAAAGCTTTTTAAAAAGAAAGAGCACTTGGTCATATGAACTTTCTGAAAATAAAAACCACATGAGAAAAACACTGACAATACTGAAGAAAGAAGTGATAGAACATTTCAAAATGACTGAACGAGCCACTTAAAACTTTGAGGCATCAAAGCCTTGGCAGCTGAACTTTAGATTTCAAAGATTTTATAAACCACGTTTTAATGTCCATACTGAATCTATGATGGAAAATAATCCATGTTGTTCATGATTCCCTGTATATAATAACTTGCCTATCCACTGCCACAAGGTTAACACCCCAGCCACATGTATGTTACTAGCATTGCTCTACTTTTCCCTTTCACCCCAGTAAGGCCAACATTTTGTGTAAAACACCTGTATTCTTCAGGTTGCTTAAGACTTCTTGTAAGTCTGTAATAAACTGTTTCTGCTCATTAATCACTTATTAAGAAATTAGGGCAAACTGAAGTCAGGGCCTCAAGTAAAATGATTTTTAGGATAATGAGTTTTTGGATTATCTTGTCAAATTAAAAGAATAAGCAGCAGCTGCAGAGTTTCTGAGCTTATAAGAGATCAAGGTGAAAGCAAACTGTAAATAGACGGGTTCATTACACCCTACAAATTATCTCCAGTTACAGGCCAGGTGCAATGGTTCACACCTGTAATCCCAGCACTTTGGGAGGCTGACGTGGAAGGACTGCTTGACACCAGGAGTTCGAGACCAGCCTGGGCAATATAGCCAAGTCATTTATTTTCTCTATAAATAAAATTTAAAAAATTAGCCAGGCATGGTGGTGCATGCCTGTGGTCCCAGCTACTCAGGAGGCTAAAGTGGGAAGATAGCTTGAGCCTAGGAATTTAAGGTTGCAGTAAGCTGCAATCATGCCACGGCACTCCAGCTCAGGCAACAGAGCAAGACCCTGTCTCTTTAAAAAATCTCCTGTTGAAAAGATCACTAAAAATTTCCAAAACAGTCAAAACTGATCCCAACCTCACACTTTCTTAAGCAGAAGCATTTGTCTTCAAAGCTAATACTTATATGAAGGACTATAAAAATTTCTGACTCAATGAAATTAGAAATACTATAATCTCTAACATAGTCATTTAAAGAGTAAACGAGTGAAATGCCTGCTGCTCACCTCCAAAAGGAAAGAAATCACTACACTTTCCTTGTGCTTTTACACTACTACTCTTCTAAAAGCAGCATGTACTCCACCATTTGTATAATTTTTACCTTCAAAGAAGAGGCACAAAATTATTTTAAAGACTGGTCATAAGAAAAATTTGTCAATTTTACACAAAACTATTAATATCTAAAAGGTTGGAGTATATTTTATCAACTTAAATATATTGTATGTAATTTAAATTTTAGTCAGAAAATCAAGCCACCTTTAAAGAGTTTAAGTCAAATTTTAAAGAAATAATATCCCAGGCTTATTACAGTTCACAGTGAAATGAAAAAGAATGGATAAGTTTTTCTATAACTTTTGTCTCCAATTAATAAAACTGAAGAAAAGGTTTATGAAGTACAAAAATGAACAAATATACCTGTATTTAGTTTCATGCTTTACTTCACCTATAGGTAGAATTTATGTTACAGTGTATTTTTTTTAAATATTTAAACATACCTGAATTACTTTGTCTACCTTCAAGTCTTCAAGAGATGGATAGAGGGACATTTTTGCAGGGTTTTTCTAAAGAGAAAAAAGAAGTTATATTACTCAAATGTCATTGAAATTTAAACAGTATACATAGCCAGCAACATACACACAGAAATGTACAACTGTTTAACATAATAAGAAACATTAATATTGCAAAACATGTTAAAAAAAAAAAAAAGAAACATCTAGGCCATACCAAATTAACTTGTATTTAAGAGTTAGCAAACTACCTCTTCCCCTCCTACTTCTACTATTGAACTATATCCATCACAGATTTTAACCTTCAAATAAAAGTCCCTTCATTTCACAAGTTTAGAAAATCAAATAGAACAGTTGTGTGACTTATTCCTAGCTTACACAAGTGCTTGGCAACAAAGCCAGGATAAGGAAACTACCCTTAGTACAATGCTCTTAAGCACTGCAGATACATTTTCTTCTAAGAACAAAAACTTAAAAGTAGATCACATGCAGTATCAATACATAAAACCTCTATCACTAAGAAAAACATATATACATTTATATGTATCTAAAAAAATATACAAACTGTTAACAATAGTTTTATCTTCATTAGATAAAAGGTAAAAGAATGAGGAATAAAAGGGAAATTTTTACTTCTCATTTTAAAGACTTCTATATTGTTCAATATTTTTTAGTTACTACAGATTGTACTACTTTGAGATGAACACCTGGCACTTCCACTCAACCCAACAAAACAGAATATATGCTAAACTGGTATAGGGTTTAACGTAAGATTCTTGAGCCAGCTGGTTCTTAAGCAATCTACCCCTTACTGCTCCCTCTCCCAAAATAGAGCTGAGCCCTTTCAGTATTGCTCTGCTGCAGCTGGCATGGTGTTAAGCCTTGTCGGTAGAGGCAGCTGGAGGTACACTGGAAGAGGAAGGGGTTTTTATCTTTCCGGTTCCAATGTGTTCCCATAGTACCTGCTTCTCTGGCATCTTGTGTCCTGCAGGAAGCAGCTTCTCTAGCACCCAGCAGCCCACTCCAGCACTCTGCTGAGCAACTTTGCAGCAAAAGGCCACCAGCAAGGATCTCCCCACAAGTGGCTTCCCCAAACACCCCTTCATGTAGCTTTACAGTAAATTCCAAGGTTCAGCACATCAATGGGAGAATTTCCAGTAAGTTCCACCAGCATAGTACCTTGGCAACTTCTCCACCATTCACTGCCCCCTCTCCAATAAGGCCTGGATCTCAACCGCAAGAGGCAGGCAACCTCTTCCCATGGCACTGTGTGTCAGCCCTGGAATTAGTCGCTGCTCTTACTGTATTCTTTAACATTCTTGTTACTGCTTACTAGCCAATCTCCATTTCTTCAATCATGTTATAGCTAGTAATTGTTTATATTAAACTTTCACTGTTAAAATCACTGTATAGTTTCTGCCTCCTGGTTGTGTAGTGTGTGATAGTTCTTTTCGTAAAAATTAATATTCACACACTATAAAATTCAGTCTTTTAAAGTATAAAATTAAATGTTTTTAGTATATTCACAGACTTATACGATCATCTCTAATGCCACCTAATCTTAGAATATTTCCATCTTCCCAAAAAGAAACCTCATGCCTCCCTCTTCCACCCTCCCTCCAGCTCAAGGCAACTGCACATAACTAACACTTCCTGCCTCTGGATTTATCTATTCTGAACATTTAATGCAGAATCATATAACACGTGGCCTTCTGTGTCTGGCTTCTTTCATAGAGCATAATATTTTCAAGGTTCATCCATGTTGGAGCATGTATTAGTATTATATTTTGATAGCTGAATATTATCCCATTGTATGTATATACCACAGTATATTTATGCATTCATCAGCTGATGACATTTGGGTTATTTGAACTTTTTAGCTATTACAAATAATACTGTTAAAACGCTAATGAGGATTTGTATTAGCAAATAATATACAGATTTATGTAAGTTTTTGTGCAAATATATACCTTTTAATTCTCTTGGAATATAGCTAAGAGTGTAATTGCTGGGTCATATGGTAACCTTTAACTTTTGAGGAACTGTCAAACTGGTTCCAAAGTGACTGTACCATTTTGTGTTTCCACCAGTACCATATTAGGGCTCCAATTTCTCTCTATCCTCACCAACACTGTTATTGGCTGTAGTTTTGATTACGACCAGGTTAGTGGGTGTGAAGCAACATCCCATTGTAGCTTTGATTTGCATTTTCCTAATGACTGATGGTGCTGAGCATCTTTTCATGTGCTTATTGGCTATTTGCATAACTTGCTGTTAATATATACTTCTGTATATCTTCTTCTATTTCTAAAGAAATGTCTATTCAAATCCATTGCCCATTTTTTAACTGGGTTATTTGGTGTTTTTTTGTTGAGTGGTTAAAAGTTCTGTTAATACTCTAGAAATAAGATTCTTAGTTCATCTGGGCTGCAAAAAGCAATTATCATAGACTGGGTACCTTACAAACAACGGAAATTCATTTCTCACGGTTCTAGATGCTAGGAAGTCCAACAAGGTACCCATAGATTAGGCACCCTGTTGAGGGCCCATTTCCTGTGCCATATATGGCACCTTTTCTCTGCGTCCTCACATGGTGAAGGAGGCAAGGCTGTTCTCTGAAGTCTCTTTATAAGGGCACTAATTCTAAAGGCCCCAAAGCCCCACCTTCTAATACCATCTCGTTGGTGATTACAGGAGTCAACACATGAACTGGGGGCACAAACGGCCCATAGCATAGATCCTGATCAGATATAATTTACAAATACTTTTTTATTCTGGAGATTGTCTTTTTCTTTTTTTTACAGTATCCTTTGCAGCACAAAGTTTTTAATTTTGATAAAGTTGAATCTATATTTCTTCTTGGTTGCTTATGCTTTAGATGTTTTCTTCTAAGAATTTCATATCTTTAACTCTTACATTTAGGTCTTTGATCTATTTAATGTTAATTTTTGCATATGGTATGAGGTAGGATTTCACTTCATTTTCTTCCATGTGGAACTCATGTTGTCCTAGCAACACTTTTTGAAAAGTATATTTTTTCTCATATTGAATTATCTTGGCACCCTTATTAAAAATCAACTGATCAACAATGTATTGGTTTACTGATTTCTGGAATCTCAATTATGAGACCTATATGTCTATCCTTATATCAATACCACACAGTCTTGACTGCTGTACATTTGCAGTAAGTTTTGAAATCAGGAAGTGAATTCTCCCACTTTGGTCTTCTTTTTCAAGGGTGTTTTGGCTATTCTGGGTCCCTTTAATTCAATATGAATTTTAGGATCAGTATATTGATTTCTGCAAAATAAGGAGAAAAAAGCAAATGGAAGTTTGATGGGATTTCACTGAATTTGTAGAAGTCTTACACCCATGAACGTGAGATGTCTTTTCATTTACTTAGATCTTCTTTAGATTCTTTCAATGATTTTTGTTTTTGTTTTCAAGTCTTACACTTCCTTTGTTAAACTGCTTCCTATTTATGCTTTATGATTAATTTGTCTCCTTAATTAAATTTTCAGATTGTTCAATACTAGGGTATAAAAATACAATTGATTTTATACACTAACCTTGTATCCTTGAACCTTGCTGAACTTGTTATTATTTCTAACAGTTTATTTGGTGGATTCATTAGTAAGTTCCATATATAAGATAAAGTAGTTTGGAAATAGAGTTAACATTACATTTCCTTTCCAATCTGGATGCCTTTTAGTTTTTTGTTTTTTTTTTTTAACTGTAGTTATACACACACACACAAACACATATATATAAACAGATTTTTAAGAGTATAGTATTGATAAACTATATGCATATTGTGTATGACAGAGTTCTATGTTTTATCTTGGATGACTGAAACTCTACACATACTGAACAACTCCCTATTTCTCCTCCCCACAGTCCGTGGCAATCACTATTTTACTTTCTGCTTCTCCTGATTTGACTACTTTAGATATCTTACCTAAGTATAATCATGTGAGATTTACCCATCTGTCACTGGATTATGTCACTTAGCATAGTATCCTTAAGGTTCATTCATATTATAACACACAAAAGGATTTCCTTCTTTTTCAAGATCCTGTTTTCAATTCTTTTGGATAACCCCCCGGCGTAGGGTCCTTTTAATGTGCTGTTGAATTTGGTTTGCTAACATTTTGTGGAGGATTTTTGTATCTATGATCATTAGGGATATTGGTCTGCAGCTTTTTTTTCTTACGGTTTGTTTGCCTTTGGTATCAGGGTAATGCTGGCCTCATAAAATCAGTTTTGGAATTGTTCTAATTTTTTGAAAGCATTTGAGAACTATTGGTGACAATTCTTTAAAAGTTTGGTAGATTTTTCCAGTGAAGCCATTTGGTTCTGAGTTTTTCTTTGTTGGGAGGATTTTGAATAAAATTCAATCTTCTTACTATTAATAGTACTATATAACTATAGGTCCATTCAGATTTTATACTTCTTCATGATTCAGTTTTGGCAGCTGGTATGTTTCTAAGAATTTGTACACTTCTAGGTTACCAAATTTTTCAGGGTATAACTGTTCATACTAGTCTTTTTTTGGTTTTATTTCTGTAGCATCAGTTAGAATGTCTCCTCCTTTTCTGATTTTGAGTCTTCTCTTTATGTTTCTTTTCTTTTTTTTTTTTGTTTTCGAGACAGGTCTCACTCTGTTGCCCGGGCTAGAGTGCCATGGCATCAGTCAAGCTCACAGCAACCTCAAACTCCTAGGCTCAAGTGATCTTTCTGTCTCAGCCTCCCAAGCAGCTGGGACTACAGGCATGCGCCACCATGACCAGCTAATTTTTATTTTTTCAGTAGAGACAGGGTCTTGCTCTTGCTCAGGCTGGTCTGGAACTCCTGAGGTCAAATGATCCGCCCACCTCGGCCTCCCAGAGTGCTAGGATTACAGGCGTGAGCCACCACGCCCAGCCCATTTGTCTCAGATATTTTAAAATTTTCCTTTTCATTTCTTTTCTGACCAAAAGAAGTATTTAAGAGCATGCTGTTTAATTTCAAATATTTGTGAATTTTCCAGTTTTCCACTGCTATTGATGTCTAGTTTCATTTCCTTGTGGTTGAAAAAGATACCTGATATGACTCCAATATTCCTAAATTTGTTAAGACTTGTTGTGTGATCTAACATGTGATCTATCCAGGAGAATGTATGTTCTATGTGCACTTGAGAAGAAAGTGTATTCAGCTGTGCTGGCTGAAATGTTCTGCATATGTCTTTAGGTCCATATGGTTTACAGGATTGTTCAAGTCTTGTTTCCTTATATTACGTTTTATTTGAATGTTCTATTATTGAAAACGTGATATTGAAACCTCCTATGATTATGTTGCTATTTCTCCCTTTAGTGCAGTCAATATTTCCTTCATATATTTCAGTGATCTGATGTTGGGTGCACATGTATCTATAATTGTTACTTCTTCCTCATGAATTGACCCTTTTATCACTATATGCTGTCCTTCTTTGTCTCTCATGACAGTTTTTGAATTAAAGTCTATTTTGTCTGATATAAGTATAGCCACTCCTGCTCTCTCAGTTACCATTTGCATAGAAATCTTTTCCATTCTTTCACCTGGTTCCATGCTGAGCCAAGGGGAGTATGGTGAATGTGTGGCAGTCTGAAGTCACTGTTAACTTTGTTTTCAATGGACCCCAACCTGGTACCCTTTCTTGTCACTGCTTATATTCACACACAGTAAAAACCAGTCCCCGAGGCAGACCTATGAAAAATCTGAATGTCGTACGTATGTTTCAGTTTTCTCTTTCCCTCCCCAGGGAGAAGCCAGGAGTTTGGACTTTCCTTCCACTCACAGCATGCTAAGCCAGGGTGAACTATGGTGAACAAGTAGCATGAATTTTCCTACAAGCTTTGATGCAGCTGGTTTAGTGCCAACCTAGGGTGCAGGAGCCTCTTAACTAGATTCCAGACTCCTCACAAAGGCAATTGGTGTGTTTATTGTGGTTGAATTAGTATCTCTGCAGGGAGAAGGAAGGTCTGCACTTCCTATTGCATTTTCTTATTGACATCACCCGCCTTTTATTTCTTATTCTTGCCTAATTTCTCTCACTGTAACCTCCAGTACAATGATAAACAGAAGTGACCTGGTACAGTTCTTAAGAGAAAAAAAGGAGCAAGGTCTGTGAATAAAATGCAAATTCTTGAGAAAACACAATCAAATATGACTTAATTGTACTAATCCAGGAGATCAAAGTTGATTATCTTCTCGGCAAAGGATCAATTTCTTAGCAGCCTTTCCTTTAAACACAAATTTTTACCTTATTTGAACTTTCAACCATTTCATCAGTATAAGCAAAAATGAATATGACATATAATAAACAAAATGTAAAGCAAGTTGCAATATCAACAACTAAAATGCTCTGGAAAGAGTGTTACCCAGCTGTCTAGCACTAATTCTAGTTTTGGTTTTGTCACTAGCTAACTATTAATCCCACTGTCCTCATGAAAAGTGAACTGGATGAACTTAATGAGTGGTTATCTACCTCCCCCACCCCCAAATGGACTTTTCGGAACTTTTTAAGATAAGAAATAACACCCCAAATTTGCTTTTGTAAAAATCTAGTTCCAGGTTTGCTTTAAGTGTGTCGACCTTAATTCTCACCATTTTTCTAAATCACAAAGCATGCCTCAATGATCTTGACCCAATTTCATCCAATTTCTTTCAAGCATTAAAACGCTGTAGGTACAAACTACTCATTATTTGCCACCCAGGTCATGTGCTTTTGTGCCTCCATATCTTCGCAAAAGTTGCTTTTTCTTCCTGGAATGTCTTTCGAAGACTTTTCCACTTAACAAATTCCTAGTCAGTCTTAAGGCCTAGCTCAAGTGCCACTTCTTCAATGAGGGCACCTTTGATGACCTCAGTCTGATATTATTTGCTCCTCTCAATTCAACAGTTTCACTCTCCCTTATATTATAGCTAGTTTACGTTTATCTCCATTACTTGAGGGCAGTCCCACATTCAGTTTCTTATTTATACAGCACATTTTATCCTCAAAGATGTCAAATGTTTGTTAAATATAACAGTAAACAAGGTATCATTAAACACTTATTGAAAGGATCAGAATATTCTTAGGGCAAGTATGTAATTTTGAACCTAACAATGTAAAAAGCCTTCCAGAAGAATAATAAATGCCTGCATTATTTTTCCAAAGGGCTCTGTTAGGTCACATATATTATATTTAAATCTCTGACCTAATGCTAAGTGTTAGAAACACTTAGCCCATTTTAAAGAACCCCAAAGCTACCCTTGGAAAACCATTCCAATTATGACTGGAATTTCACAATGACCAGTAATGAGACTTAAGAGGATTCTGGAAATGACGTATTACATCAGTGAAAGAATTCTCATTTTAACCCACTTACAACTCCTATCTAACACTATTATTGTACCAATTAAACTGCAGAATTACATTTCTAGGCTTTCCTGCCAGCCAAGGAATCAATAAGAAGATATAACACCCACAACTACACTGCCAGAGTTTAATAACCTTTCTGACCATAACTGCTTTTATCATTGGCCTAATTCCCTGAGAAAAAAATGGAGTTCTCCACCTACCCTTTAACCAGGTTTGCAGCACTCTACACTCTTTGCAACCTCCTTGACTCTCTTCGTGCCTTATGAAAGGCCCCTGAACCTAATGTATCCTCAAACCTTAAAAAATAATCCCCAAATTAGTTTCTATTAAGAAATTTCTCAGGGGTTGGGGTAATTTCAGGACTTTTTCATAATATCAAAAGACCAAAAAAAAAAAATCTATTCTGCCTCAGCATTAAGTTTCCCATTTGTCCCTTAATCCCCTCAGAGCAGTATCATGATAACTTCTTTGGAGTCTTTAAATATGTGCACAGACCAAAGGCCTTCATAATTCAAATACTATGTGTGATATTTTGTAACATCTATTATAGTTAATTTGCTTTCTAGCTGCAAAACACTGATTAATGAAGTAGGAAACACAATGTTAAAGTTATCCAGATAGTATCGTCTGGAATGGCAATACTCATCATTTTCTGATGAGTTATTGACCTCATCCCTTCTCAAACCACCCACTATAACTGGCCTTCCTTAAAAATGATTTGCAACTGTTTAAGTTAAAATAATGTCTATTTGCTTGTTTGAATCTGAGCTACTAAAAAATATCTTGGGATGATGAAAATTCAAAACTACAAAATCACTAATCTTAAAAACAAAAATACACCACATGACAGCTGATGAGCTGTATCTGAATTCGAAGATGTCAATTTCAGTTATATATACCTTCAAAACCGGGAAAATCTAGAATAATAATTTGGGTTTCTTTTGTTAAAACTGTTATTAAAATTTCTAGTAAAGTTGCGTTTCATTATCTCCTTATTTTCACTTCTGCAAATTATTCATAAAATGACCTAAAAACTGTAAAAAATAAAAAGTGTCCATTAGACCTGGATGGTAACCATTCCAGATGGTTCATATATGGTGTTTAGGAATAGTATTTGATAAGTCCTAAACAGTCTTCCAGAACAATGTTTCTCAAACGTGCTAATCATCAGATCTGAATTACCTGGGGCTCCTTAGTTAAAAATAGCTTCCCAGGCTGACACAGATTTCATAGAACTCAGGAACTCTTCTTTTTAATAAGTATCCCGGGGGTTCTGATGATCAGCCAGAAATATGTCCATATGAAGTCCACTCTAAGTAGAATAATTTCTTCTTACCCACAAGATTTCATTTCTTACCTACTGAACTAGTAAAAATCCAAAGTTTGATAACACTCTGATAGCAAAGCTTTGAGAAACACTCATAGGTTACTCGTGGAGTGTAAACTAGAATAATTTTCACGGAGAGTGAATTTGCGGTATCTACCAAAATTAAAAATTCAGATATCCTCCAATCCTGCTAAAAATATACTTGCATGGAGGAAGCAATATGTGTAAAAATGTATTCATGGCAGCCCTGACTGTAACAGAAAAACTGGAAACAAAACGGAAAGTTCCATTTATACTGATATTGTGAGAGCTTCAAAATATTATCACTAACTGGAAAAACAAACGAACAATGTAGAGCAGTGTATAAAGCATGCTAACATTTGTGTTAAAAGGATGGAGGGATATATTTGTACATTTGCCTGTGTAGCTATAAAATATACTTGGATGGATACCTAAGAAACAAAAGAGTTGGCTGTCTACCAGAAGGGAATATACTTGGCTGGAGGATGCAGAATAAAGACTTTATACTGTATCCCTTTTTTACTGGTTAAATTTTGAGCCATGTGACTGTATCTACTGAAAAACTAAATAAATTTACAAAAAAATGTTGGCAGCATTCGGAAACAAATTAATAAATGCCAACATAACTGAATGTATGAAGTATCTTAAAGTTGTTTGGGAGGTTTTCTTTTTAGAATATCTTGGCATTTACTACCTAAAAAAAAGAATCCAAATTTGGCAAAAATAGGAAAAATAATGGTTGTGTCATGCTCACTTTAAGAAACTATTTAAACAGTACATTTACCATTAGCAAATTCTTCACCTTTTGTTCATGATTTTTATCTTTTAGCGCCCAAAACACAAATAAAAATTAATTTGCTAATGTTAAATTTAGATTATAATGTAGTGACTACAAAACCTTTTAAAAGTCATTCTACTTATTTTTATTCTGTGCCACAAACCACTGGATCTAAGATATTTATGTACTACTTAAGGCACAAAAGTTTATAGAACTAAGCTGGTAACACAGAAGATGAAAAAATACATTTTTTACTGTTCTCCCTCAACCTCAAATGAGAAAATGAAAAGACTGGACAAATTTGAGTTTTAACTAATCACATATACATTTAAAAATCAATCCAATTTACAAGGTCTGCAGCAGTTTTTCAATGTAACTTTCTTTTTAATCAATTGGTTTCCCTTTGAAACAAGTAGGTGTTAACAGTTTAGTAAACCGAGTCTGCATTCTAAGTAATGTACTTAATGGAAAAAATAACAGCAGATGTGTATGTGGGTAATATATACAGATTAGATAACCTTAGAAACTCTTCGAAAATGGGCACATTAGAAGATTCTATGATTCAATAATCCCATATGTCTTCACTTTCCCATTAATACAAGGAAGTCCTGAAACGAAAGCTCTGAGTCACCAGATCTCAAGGGGCATTTCCTTGTGAACACACCCTACTGGAAACGGTTTGCCCTTAGCTCCAACTTCTCCAGAAATAAGCACAGAGCGAACAACCTCTCCCCAACCCCCTTCAAAAAGTCAAGGCTTCGCCCACTAAACAAACACCTCCTTCCCCTTTCCAAATCCAGGACGCTCAGATTAAGCCAACGGGAAAGTGATTAAGTACAGCCCAAGAAATGCGGGGAATGGGGAGGGACCGTGGCCCGACGTCCTTTCTTTACCATCTCGAGATCTTATCGAAGATGAACAACAAGGATCGACCGAGAGCGGTCTGAGGAAGAGTCCCAGAGCTACGCGGGGGCTGCCGGCGTATCCCCGGGCCCGGCCTCAGGGCTCTGCCCGCCCCCACCCTACCCCAGCCCAGCCCGGACAGGACCCCGAAGGCGGAGGGGTCGCGAGCAGAGAGAGCGCGCCGCCCCCGCGAACTGCCCCCGCGGCCCAGCTCGGCACAGGGAGAGGCGCGGAACCCCCGGAGAAGAGGCGGTCGCGCCGCTTCCCAAAAACCGCTGCACACCCGCACGCTCTCCGTTAAGCGGTCCGGGGACCCCATAGCTCCGACCCGCGCCCGGCACCCGGCACAGGCGTCCGTCCTTCCCCCGTGGACCACTCACCTAGACCACAGGGACGCGCTCGCCGCTGCCGCCTCCAGTCTCCGGCGCTGACTTCTGAGGCCCGAGGGAAGCAGAGCGGCGCGCGCCCGAGGACTGCCCGCGAGGCGCGTCACGGCCCCGCCCCCGCCTTCCGCCCGCGCAGGCGCGCGCGCCGGGTCACGTGACCCCGTCCCTTTGGTAACGGGGCGGTGGGGTAGGACGGTGGAAGTGTGGGCGGGGTGTGGGCGTCGTTCCTGCTGCTGCTGTGGTCGGGGACTGCAAGGCAGAGCGTGCCGCCTGCTGTCCCCAAGGTGCGCTGCTCCCCCCGAGGTCGTGCTCACCACCTTCTCTGCCCCGACTGTTTGTGCCCAAGAGCCGAATTGTATCTCTGCTCTTGGTCGCTTGGTTCCCATCGCCTCCGATACAAAGAGGTCCGGAGAACTGGTGCCCCCTCTTTGGACAGTTGTTGCCCAGCCTTCCCTCTGCGCACTGCTGTCCTACTGTCGCTGTCCCCTCGCCGTACCCTCGCACCACAGGCTCAGAAATATCCCTCCCACTACCCCTTCACAACTGCTGCCCTATTTTTCTGTCAGAAATGTTTTTCTTTGACTTGTATTACTGTCTGTCCGCCTGAGTTAATGTCCCTTGGCTGTTGAAGGTTATGTGTGTGACAGCACAAAAGTAATGGCTGTATCCTAATACCAAAACATGACAACTCTCCGTTCCTAAGGCCTTAGTATGTGCCGGGTATTGTTCGAAGAACGTATATACCCTTATGTGATCTTTACATTCAATTTATAAAGTAGACGCAGCATCCCATTACAAAGAAATTGAGCTACAGGTTACGTAAGAGTAATTCTAGTTGCCAAGGAATACCACCGAGTCCTTAACAAAATGGCTTATTTCTAGCTAAACTAGTTAGTGCCACAACAATTGAATCTGTGGTAAAACTAATAAAAATTTGAGCATAAAAGAGGTGAGAACTAAATAAAATGAAAACTTTGCCCTCAAGAAGCTTATAGTTTAGCTGATGAAATAGACATTTAAAAAGAATTACACAGCAGATTAAGGATACTCAACTTATATACAAAAGTCAATTATTTTCCTATATACTGGCAATAAACAATTGGTATTTGAAATTTAAAACACAATATCACTGACAACAGCCCCAAAATAAAATGAAATACTTAGGTATAAATCTAATAAAATATGTAAAAGATATACAAGAAAAACTACAAAGTTCTAATAAAAGAAATCAAAGGAGATCTAAATAAATCAAAAGATACTCCACCTTCATGTATAGGGAGACTGAATATTGTTAAGGTGTCAGTTCTTCCCAACTTATTCTATAGATTTGACACACTGTCAATCAAAATCCCAGCATGTTATTTTGTGGGTATCAACAAACCAATTCTTAAGTTTCTATGGAAAAAACAAAAGACCCAGAAGAGCCAATACAATACCAAAGAAGAGGAACGAAGTCGGTACATGTCTCAATTCAGTACCTGTCTTAGTTCAGGCTATAACAAATTATCATACATTGGGTGGCTTAAACAACAGAAATTTATTTCTTACAATTCTAAAGAGTAGGAAGTCCAAGATCAAGGTGGGGGCAGATCTGGGACCTGGTGGGGGCCCACTTCCTGGTTTGCAGATGGCAGTCTTCCCATGGTATCTTCAATGGGAAGGACACATACATTCAGTCCATAAAAGTACTCAACTTTAAAACTTACTATTAATATAAAGCTAAAGTAATCAAGAGAGTACAGTATCAACAAAAGAACAGACAAAGAGATCAGTGGAACAGAATACAAAGCCCAGAAATCAACCCACACAAATACATTCAACAGATCTTTGACAAAGGAGCAAAGACATTCAATGAGAAAGGATAGGATAGTATTCTCCACAAGTGGTGCTGGAACAGTTAGACTTCTACATGTAAAAAATGAAATCCAGACATAGGCCTAACACCTTTTATAAGAATTAATTTGAAGCCAGGTGAAGTGGCTCAGGCCTGTAACCCTAGCACTTTGGGAGGCCTAGGTGGAAGGATTGATTGAAGCCAGGAGTTTGAGACAACATAGTGAGATCTCATCTCCACAAAAAATAGAAAAGTTAGCTGGGTGTTGTGGTATGTGGCTGTAGTCCCTCAGGAGGCTGAGGCAGGAGGATCACCTGAGCCCAGGAGTCTGAGGCTGTAGTGAACTGTGATGACACCACTGCACTCTAGCTGGAACAACAGAGTGAGACCCTGTCTCAAAAAAAAAAAGTTTACTTGAATCATAGATCTAAATTCAAAATGCAAAACTATAAAACTTCTAGAGACTTTCTCATAAGAGAAAATCATGGTGACCTTGGGTTTGGCAAAAAGGTTTTAAATGCAACAACAAAAGCATAATCCATGGAAGAAAAACATGACTGTTAAAATGAAAACCTTTTGCGCTGTCAATGACAATGTCAAGAGAACGAGAAGACAAGCTAAGATTGGGAGAAAATATTTGCAAAAGACATATGTGATAAAGGATTTGTATTCAAAATATACAAAGAACACTTAAACCTCAACAGTAAGAAAACAAGTCAATTAAAAATTGGGCAAAAGATCTGAGCAGACATCTCACCGAAGAAGATATAGATGGCAATTAAGTATATGAACAGAAGCTCAACATTATGTAACATTAAGGAATTGCAAATTAAAAAAACAGAGATACAACTGTACACCTATACACCTTTTAGAATGGCTGAAATCCAAAACATTGACAACACCAAAAGCCAACTAGGATGTGGAGCAGCAGGAGCTCTCATTCATTGGTGGTGGGAATGCAAAATGATACAACTATTTTGGAAGATAATTTGGAAGTTTCTTAACAAAGCTAAACAGTCTTGCCATATGAACCATTAATCATGCTCCTACGTTTTTATTCAATTGGTTGAAAACTTACGTCCTACCAAAAACCGTACATGAATATTTATAGCAGTTTTATTTGTATTTGCCAAACAACTAAGATGTCCTTCAGTAGGTGAATGGAGATACAAACTGTGGCGCATCTATACAGTGGAATATTATTCAGAAATTTAGAAAAACATGCTATCAAGCCATAAAAAGTCATGGGAAAGCTGGATGCAGTGGCACCTGCCTGTAGTCTCAGCTACTTGGGGAGCTGAGGCAGGAGGGTTGTGTGAGCCCAGAAGCTTGAGGCTATAGTGTGTTACGATTGGGCTTGTGAATAGACATTGCACACCAGCCAAGGCTACATAGTGAGGCCTCATCTCTAAAAAAAAAAAAAAAAAAAAAAGACATAGGAGAATTTTAAATGCATTTTGCTAAGTGAAAGATGCCAGTCTAAAAAAGGCTACATCATGTGTGATTCCAACAATATGACATTCTGAAAAAGGCAAGATTATAGAGAGAGTAAAAAGATCAGTGGTTGCTGGGGGTTGAGGGAGACGGGGAGGGATAAGTAGGTGAAGCACAGAGGATGTTTAGGGTAGTGAAGCTCTTCTGTGTATACTATAATAGTGGATACTTGACATCGTGCTTTTGTCAAAAACCATAGGACAGTATGTGCTATAATAATAATTATATATATGTGCATATATATAGAGAGAGAGACAGAGAGAGACAGAGAGTCTTTGTCCTTGGTTCCTATTACAGAGCTTCAAAAGCCCTTATAGTATACTGACTGACAAGAATGTTCTTGGTATGCTGGTGGAGTAGCTCACAGTGAGGGAGAGTGAGGGACAGGGCCTTAGAACATGATGGAGGCTGGTCACCAGAAACATCATGCATGTGATTAGCATTGGAATGCTCAGCCCCAAACCCTAACCTCCAGAGAGGGGAGCATAAAGTTTGAGATCAAGCGCTTGGCTGATGATTTAATCGGCCATACCTATGTAATAAAACCTCAAATAAAAACTCTGAACACCAAGACTCGAGGAGGCTTCCTGGTTGGTGGATGCATGTATGTACCAGAGAGAGTGGTGCACCCCAACTCCATGGGGACAGAGGCTTCTGCACTTGAGACCCTTCTAGACCTTGCCCTATGTATGTCTTTATCTGTTAATTTGTATCTTTTATAATAAAACTGTAATCGTAAGTATAATGCTTTCGGAGAGCTCTATGAGTTATTCCAGCTAATTATTGAACCTGAAGAGGGATTGTGGGAACCTTCGAATTTGTAACCAAGTGGTGTAGCGGTGTAGGTAGCATGAGAACCCTACTTGCAGCTGGTGTCTGAAGTAAGGGCAATTTTGTTGGAGAGCCATTCTTTCCCTTGTGGGCTTTGACACTAACTCTAGGTAGGTAGTGTCAGAAATGAATTGAATTCTAGGACATCCCGTTGGTGACAGAACAGAAAACACTGTACAACACAAAGAATGAACTCTGATGTCAACTAGGGACTTTAGTTAATATTGTATCAATATTGGTTCATCAATGGTAACAAATCTACCACACTAATACAAGATGTTAATAATAAGGAAAATTGTGTGTAGGATAAAGGGGGTGTATGGAAACTCTCCGGACTATTTGCTCAATTTTTCTGTAAACTTAAAGATGTTCTTTTAAAAAGGTCTTTTAATAAAAAGAAATAATTGTTTGAAAAAAAGGCTCAGGGGACTATGAAAAGATAGTACAAGGGATTCAAAGTTAGTCTAGGGGTTCAAAGAAGGCTTTCTTGAAGATATGACTTTTAAAAGCTGAAGAGTAGGAACTAGTTAAGTGGTGAATGGAGGAAAAGTTCCATACAAAGAGAATAGCAAATGCAAAAGTATTGGAGTTGAATCGAGGCTTGGTGCATTTCAGGAGCTGAAGGCTGCCATGGTTAGAACAGCAGGGGAAGAGAAGGAATGGCTTTGGGTGAAGCTGGAGAAGGGGGAGGGGAGGTGCTGGCTGAAGCTACTGAAAAGAGTAACATGATTAGATTTGCATGTAAAATAACCACTCTGGTTACTGCTGGGATCATGAACTGGATGTGGGAGTAAGTCTGGGAGGTGAGAAGACATACTAGGAGACTATTACAGTTGTCCTGATGCGTCAATTACAGTGAAAATGGGAAAAATCAGAGATATTTTTAAAAGATTAGGACAAAGAATCAGGAAGACTTGGTGGGTGGTGGGCTGTGTATTCATTGCAGGGAGGTATCTAAGGTAAGTACCAGGCTCCTGACACAAGAAAATGGGTGGATGTTGGCACATTTGTCGAGGTGGGGTACATGAGATGAGCAGATACAGGAGATGGGAAGGTTAGAAGATCGTTTGGGGATTTATCAAATTTGAAGTGTCCTGTGAGTTGACAGTCCTGGTAGGCTACACAATGACCCCCGCCCCCCCCCGCAAAGATGTCCACATCCTAATCCCCTAAACTGTAAATATGTTACTTTACATAGTAGAAGAGACTTTGCAGATGTGTAAATTAAACACGTCGAGATGGGAAAGTCGTTCTGGATTATCAAGGTGATCCTGATGTAATCACAGAGTCCATATAAGGGGAAAAAGCTGGAGGATCAAAGCTGGTAGTATTAGATATGAAGATGAAAGCAGAGATTGAAATGATGTGACCATGAGTCAAAGGATGCCAGCATCTTCTAGAAGTTGGAAGAAACAAGGAACAGATTCTCTCCTGGACCCTGGTTCAAAAAGAACCAGCCCTGTCTACACTTTGATCCGCAGAATCACCTTGATCTGTTGATCACCTATGTCTTCAGAAAACTGAAGACTTACTTCCTAGTGAATGAAAGAAAGCTAAGTGAAAATCTGTATACTGAATGGTGAAACCTCTGGCCTCCTTGTTTTCATCCATCCATTGGCTTCAAGGACACTAATAGTCAGGCTTATACCTATCCCCTCCCTCTGCTCAAGCAGGAGATTGAAAGATGCATCTCTGAAGAAACTGAGTGGCTCAAGAGGAAAGACCAAAGATACTGACAATTGGCCTGGTCATCCCTATAATGAAGTCCCACCCTTGCATTTAGGCATCTTTTTAGCCCCTCTTAAAAATAAGCCCCTCTTAAAATTTGGAAAACGCCTCTAGCATGAAAGAAGCAAAACAAACACACAGACAAACAAACAAAAAATGGAAAGAAACAGTGACAAAAATTATTTAAAATCTATTATTAATCTTTTTCAGAGAGATAAAGAAGTTATTGAATTCATGTAAGTGGAACAGAATGATATTTTGAAGGAACATTCAAAACGTTACATTTAAGAAAGGAAATCTTTGAAATTAAAAGGTATTATGACAATGTAAAAAATTCATAGGAGGTTTAGAAGATAAAGTCAAAGAAATCTTCCAGAAATGGGAAATAAAGTTTAAAAGATGGTAAATTAAAGATAAAAAATAAGATAATGGGTTGATCTAAGAAGTCCAGCATCCAGATATTAGAAGTTCCTGAAGGAGAAATTATCAGACTAATCCAGGACAGTACCAGAGCTGGAGAACAGGTGTCCCCAAGTGGGTAGGATGCACTGATTGCCCATAACAACTAATTTTTAATAAAGGCCCACACCATAGCATATCATTGTGAAACTTCAGAACATTGAAGAGAAGATCCTGGAAGTTCCCAGAGAGAAGAAACAGGTCATGTACCCATGACTGGAAATCAGACTGGCATTGGCTTTCTCAGCAGAAATGCTTGAAACTGATGGACGATGGAGCAATGCCTTCCGAGTTGTAAGAGAAAATGATTTCTAACTTAGATGTCTACGTGAGCCGAACTGTACCACTCAAGTGCGATAGAATGAAGACATTTAATCCATATGAAAAAGCAAAACGTTTACCTCTCATGCTCCCTTCGTCAGTAAGGTAATGAAGCATTTGCTCCATAAAAATAAGAATACAACAAGAAAGAGAACAAGAAGGTGAGAGGGTTTCCCCAACCCAGGGGCACAAGAGAGAGGCAAAAAGAGTGGCAGGGTGTCATTGAAGAGAGAGCCTGGGATGACAATTACACAGGCGGCCTGGAAAGCAAACATTCTGGTTAGAATTGGATGGTAGAGGATCCTAGCAGGAATGTCTCCAGGAAAAGTCACATGTTTGGACACAGTGAGGGATTCTTGCTTCTGGTGGAGAGTCGAAAGATAAATTAACTGTAAGAACTCAGAGTACAGAACAGTAAGAAAAAAAGAGGCAAACTGACCAAGAAATGAAATGTAATCATATCATTCTTCATGACTCACTTTTGACTAATATTTATGTAAGCATAATAAGATCAACATATTATTAGTTTAGGCCAAGCCACGATCATAGTGTTAGCTACAGATACTAATTTTGTTATTTTCCAGAACATGTTTCTGTCTTCAGGATTTATAGTGGTCTGATATAAAAAGAAATTGATAAATATGAACATATTCTAACCAAAGATATTACTGTACATAAAAATAAATTTTACTGTATATAAAAATCTCTTTAATATTCCATGCTATCCCTAAAGTACAGCACTCTTTATTCAAAATGATACCTCTTAGGTCTCTTCCTGGTTTATAATGTTGCTTATGGGTAGGAGTAAAGATGAGAATAATTACCATACATTTTGATTCAATTTTCAGAACTGAGAATTTCATCTTTTTAAGTTTTTTGAAATATCAATATAGTGCCAGTACCATAATTTGCACTGTTGCTCTTTCTAAAGATTTTACTTCACCATAAATGATAAACGAGTCAATCATTTGCAGGTCACTTGCTCTGTTGAATTATGGAACTTCCTCTTCCTGTTTAGAATCTCAGCCACATGACAAACCAGTCTGCTTTAAACTCCTTATAATATCAGCCCTTGTTGCAGAGCGCATTTCCTCTCTCAGGATTTTATGTTATATCAGCAAGATTATGAACAATGCTTTGTTGTACAGCGAAACCACCACTTAAAACACTCCTCAGCTGACTTTCCTGGAACAAATTTGTTTGTGTACATTCTAGAGATCTTACTTGAAAGAGAATATGTCCCTAAAAAGAAATGTGTAGATCATATTTTGTTAATTCGATCACCTTCTAAATGCACAAGAGTGCTCCCTATTTAAAAAGCACCTTGAAATAAATCATTTTGTAAAGCCTAGACACTTTTGTGAAAGGGGAATAATTATTCCTCAGTTAATATGACTTTTTAAGTTTGGATGTAGTGTAGCTGAGTATTTTAAAATAAAACATTCCTGTGTAAATAATAATAGTCTCTATTTCTAAATTAAACATTTCTCCAGGTAGTTATTATTTTACATGATTATTTTTAAAGTTCTTCCATCATAGAATATTGTGCTATAGTGAAGCGATTATTTGTATTATTACTAAAGATTCTATTACCGTCATGACCCCTATCTTGTGCAGGTGTTAAGAATACTATTGGTTGACAGACTAATTTAAACCTAACTTGTAAATATAAGTTCAATTAACTTATAGTACAGTATTGGATCCTCTTTCAAAGGTGTATGTCGAAAGCTTTCTGGAAGAATGAAAACAAATTTTACCATATTTAGAAATAACTCTCCTCCACAAAATAGAAATATTTTATGGGGCTACCAAAACATTTTAAAGTAAAAGTAAAGTGACTTGTGACTTTTTTAAAAAAAAGATAGAGGTTCAATTGTTGACTAGGTCATTTGTTTTGCTTCAAAGTCCTATTTTCTCCCTTCTTGCATTGGCCGTCATGAATAATACTTACGTGGAAAGAAATCCTAAAATACATTAGCACACTTTATATAGGATTCCTGTAACAGAAAATATTAAGAGGTGATCAGTAATACGCAAGAATATACTGTAGTAGGTTTGAAATAGCCATGTTGATAAAAAGGATACAGCTCTTTCTACATCAGTGTTCAAAACAATTTTTTTTTTTTTTTTTTGAGACAGGGTCTCACTCTGTTGTTCAGGCTGGAGTGCAGTGGTGAGATCATAGCTCACTACGGCCTCAAACTCCTGGGCTCAAGCAATCCTCCTGCCTCAGCCTCTGAGTAGCTGAGACTATAGGTGCATGCCACCACACCAGGCTAGTTTTTTCTATTTTTTGTAGAGACAGGGTCTTGCTTTTGTTCAGGCTGGTCTCGAGCTCCTGGCTTCCCTTGTCGACCTCCCAAAGTGCTAGGATTACAGGCATGAGCCACCACGCCCAGTCCAAAACAATTTTTATAGAAACACTAACTACAATATTTTGTGGCCACTTATATTCAGTTTAATTTTTAACATTGTCTGAAATATTTAAGAGAATATGGATTCTGTCAAAGGAGTGAAATCGTTAAAGTCTCTGAATGCATCCTCACTCCACAGGGGATGTGCCCCTGACGTTCGGGTCACCCCAGGTTCCGTCATGCATTGGCTGGTCTCTCTCTGCCAGACAGGATAGTACTCTTTCGGTATGTTATAACTTGTTTTTACTTTTAACTGTGAAATTCAGTTTGGGATTCCTTCTTAAATTGTGACTACACACACCCTTACAAGGGATGCCAAATGCTCAGTTCCAAGACTAAAAATGTTCCAGATGTTCAGAATCAACCCTACTAGTCGTATTTGCACAGACAGGATAATGCGTAATTTCTGAACTGTATTCATAGAGAAAATTACTATAGATTCTTTCATTCATTTAGTTTCCTGAATGTGGGTAATTGGGCAATTGAATTAATTTGACCCTCAGATCTCACCCTTATCCTTTAGCTCTTGTTACAGTCCTTACCGTACAATCTTACATGGAATCAAAAATGGTATTTTCTTCACTTTTCTTCTCTATTGTTTCTTGAGTATTAATCTTTCTTTCCTCTGACGGGAACCTCTTGAGGTCTGGGGCTGTACTTTCAGTGTTCTTTCATACTTGGCGCAGTGCCTGAGAAACCAGAAGGTTTGATTCTAGAATTACCGTATTTTCTTGTTTCCAAGAGCCACATTATTTTTTTTTTAACATGTTAACAATTTGGAACTTAAGATTTCTGTAATTGTCAGTGCGAAAAAAATATTCCAATTGTCACGCCATTTTCTTGACCTGCTCGCGTGGAACCTTCAGCCATGCTCCAAAGGTATCCTTCAGCAGATTGTCACCTCAGTTGCATTATTTGGGTTTATAGAACTCCAGCTGTTAAATTTCTAACTTAAATAAGGGACTCCTCATTGTTGCTAAAAATGCCTCCAAAAAGATTACACAATAAGGTAACTCAAAACCACTAGGTGAAGAGCAGCCTGCCTGTGCAAGTAAAGGCAATAAAACGAGCCCAGAAAGAGGTGGGATTTCCCTGTCTCATCCTGCACATATTTCAAGAACTCTAGTTTCCTCTCTGAGGATTAACCTCTTCTTCAATGATTGACCATACGAAGGCCCAACCTCGACAAGGGAGGCCTCCATCCCAATAAACCTGACATCTGTGTATGAGATGTAGCAAATGAGCAGGGGAGTCTTTCAGGAGCAAGGTCTGGGCTGGACATAAGCAATTGGGAGAAATAAGTGTTCTGTTGTTATTTAAAGCCAAAGGCCTACATAAGGATATGTAAGAAGAGCAGCCAGGACAATCCGACTCAGAGCATCATTACAGTGTTTATGCCTGTGAGGTGCAGAGATGGGGCTCCTGACCATGCTCTGGGGAGGTAGGGCAACTCTCTGAGCGAGGCCACTGGCATAAAAGCGGGACAGTGTTCCGTGTGCTCAGTACAAGTAAATCTCCTATTAAAAGTACAGGGTTGTTATAAGGATTTTTGAAAAGTAACAGGATGAAACCCATTTGTATCATTCTTTTGTCTTGTTTTTGAGACAGAGTCTTGCTCTGTTGCCCAGGCTAGAGTGCCATGGCATCAGCCTAGCTCACAGCAACCTCAAACTCCTGGGCTCAAGCAATCCTCCTGCCTCAGCCTCCTGAGTAGCTGGGACTACTACGGGTGTGTGCCACCATGCCCAGCTAATTTTATTGCCTGGCTAATTTTCTCTATTTTTAGTAGAGACAGGGTCTCGCTCTTGTTCAGGCTGGTCTCGAACTCCTGACCTCAAGCGATCCTCCCACCTCGGCCTCCCAGAGAGCTAGGATTACAGGCATGAGCCACCACGTCCGGCCCCATTTTTATTATTCTTCAACCCTAAGAGCCAACCTAAGATGTATAACCCATTCTACCTAACAGAGGATGCAAGTACTGTCATAATGTCTTGCTTCTCAAATCAAGCAGGAACTGGCCTCCATATTCTCACAGCTAATTCTTCTCAGTGTCCCCAATAAATCTGTAAAACACCTTGAGACATTACTTTTCCACGTGCACAAACATTCAGATTGTTTTTCAGTTTTAGCTGCCCGGGAAACTCCATCCTGAGCCCAGTCTGGGCGGCTTGCTCTTCAGCTGGCCACACAGCTGTTTTCCTGGGACTTTGTCCACCATCACCCTGGGCTTTCCCCCACACCCTGCTATGCTGAGTCCCTGACTCCTACAGCCCCTTGTTCACATCTCATTTTGGAAGAGCACATCCTCTACAAGCTTCCTGAGAAAGGGAGCAAGAAAGGAAAAATGTTTAAGCTTTGCATTTTTCAAGATTTGCTTCTAGATGTTGAGTAAAATAAAATTATGAAAAGAAGCAGGTTGGAAAGCCAACCTTGACTGACGAATTGGTGTTAAGACATGAAAAAGGAGTATTTTATCAGTTATAGTTTGTTCTGAAGATATTCTTCCTGCTTTTATAATTTTAATTTTATAACAGGAGCACCAACAAAAATAATAAGCCTCTATTTACAAATATACTGGCTCAGTCCATCTCCACTAGCAACCTTCCCTGAACAGCTTTTGAACTCGGGGACTTGTTCTTTCTCTTTTGAGATGTAAGGGCATTTGCTTTCGAGAGATAGCTTCATCTGAATTAAAAAGCTGATTCAGAGGCTCTCATCATTTTCTTTTAAACAAAGAAAGATTTTTTTTTTTTTTTTGGCAGCTTCTTTGTCTATCTGTACGCTTCATGAACTAGCTTGACATGGTGAAATGCCTAACAGTTTCTGAAACCACTAATCCAACCTTTTGCTTTCACTAAAAAAAATACCACTGTAGGATGTTTTTCTTAAAGTGTTTGTATGTTGCTAAGGCTTGCCCTTTAATTGTGGAGAAACTTTGCGCCTGATTTCTTGGAAATCACATACTGAGGAAATCACATGCATACGAACCAAAACAATTTGGACGCTATTACATTGATATCATTGTCCCATTTGCCAATTTCGTCTGAGCTAATTCACATTACCAAAACATGTGGTAGCAGAACAGATTGCATGTTTTGGTTCTCTCAAAGACTTTAGGAAACACACCACCCCCAGACTCCTAAGACCACTTCATTTCAGATTGCCTTTCTTTTCACTGTTTCCTAAACCCACTCAATCCTCTCTCCATGTTTCTTTTCTTTGCTTTTTCTCTATAAGTAAGGAAAAAAACATGTTAGATTTAGTTAGGATTATGTTCAGCTGCAGAGAAACCTAAGCTAAAGTGACTTAAACAAGATAGACATTAATTTTTCTCATGTAAATCTAGACGTAAAACCACCTCATGTTGCAAAAATTCCTGCTCTGCTCCAGCCATCACATCCACATTCCAGATAGCAGATGGGCCAAAGGACATAGCCCCCTTCCTTTTATGAAGCCTTCCCAGAAACTTCAAAACACTTGTATCTCATTGGCCATAGCTAGATGCAAAATGGTCTAAGAAATGTCATATTTTAGCCAAACACACTTCCCAGGGTTTAGTTATTAAGAAAGAAAAGAGAAAGGTTATTGTGAGGCATTCAGAATTCTCTGCCCCAGTGTTATTTCAAGGCATTGAATATGTATTGAGCATTTATAATATACCAGAAACTGTGCTAAGTGGTGGGAAATTCAAAGATGTAAAAATTGGCTCCTACCATTAAAGATGTGTTATTATATGATGATCACATTTAGTCAAGAGAATTCACGGAAAGTCACAGAACAAGGATTCAATCCCAGTCATGGCAGGGTGCCCCATCTAAAGAGTACACTGCCAAAAATTACATTTGTTTAATTTTTCTCTTTTCATAGAGAGATTGCCACCTGCTTCGCAGTCATAGCCAAGGACAGAAAAGTCACCTTGGAGCAGATTTTTCTTATTTAGGAAGACCAAGAACCAATTTGGTTAAAGAACTCGGAGACTTCTTGAAGAAAGGAACCTATGCCCGAATCCTTATTTTCTAAGATTTGAAGTTATGGAGACCTTCCGGAACCAACCAGGATGACCCACATAAAATTTCAGGTTAGGCATAGGAAATGAGTTCCCTGAAATAGACCTAAGGTAAAGCTTGGAGGGGGCGCCAGCTCTGAGCTTGAGTCAGAAAGAGAGGAAATGAAGAATGGAGCATCTGAGTGCCATGAGGTCAGGTCCTGGCTGGACCTGAGCCCGCCTCTAGAAGTCAATTTGTGCTTTGGAAGTACTTGGACATCTCAAAGAGCAGGTTGCTTGCAGATGTAAAAGTCGGAGTTTAGAACTGTAAAGACATAATCCTGGAGATTTCTTTCCCTGATAGAGTCACAGCCAAGAGTCTCTGGGGGGCGGCCAGAGCAGAGAACTTCGCCAGTAGGACCATGCCTTAGACTCAGTAACCAGGGATCGTTTCATCAGGGCGGGTGGCCCTCCTTTAGCTTGCTTCTTTTCCCCCACCTTTCTGAGCAATGTTTCATCCTTCCGCAGTCCCAGTTGTGTTCCTGAGTCATTTTGCCTTTCCAGCAGCCAACACCACCCAACAGCATTGTTCCACGGAGGTGCACGTTAGCATGGCTTCCCATCTGGGAGTGGCAAGCACAGCTCCTGTGCGTTCTCTTGACTCTGGCAAGGAGGGAGGACACTAAGGCTCATCTGGGGAGCTTTGGCTGGTCGGCTGGGACTGCCCTTCACTAACGATAGCATGGGGAATAGGCAACCCACACCCAAAGAATCACTACTGCTGGAGAAAGATGCCGCTGTAGTAGCTTCCTATTGCTGCTGTAACAAATTATCAATTTTGTGGCTTAAGACAAGACAAATTGTCTTACAGTCCTGGAATACAGAAGTCTGAAATGACTCTCACAGGTGAAAATTGAGGTGTTGGCAGAGCTGTGTCCCTTCAGGAGTTTCTAGAGTAAAATTCATTTACTTGCCTTTTCCGGTTCAAGAAGCTGCCTACATTTCTTGACTCGTGGCCCCTTCCTCATTTTCAGACTGTATCACTCCAAACTCTGCTTTTGTGATTACATCTGCCTTTACAACGTCAATCCTCTTGCCTCTCTCTTCTGAGGCCCCTTGAGAGTACAGTGGGCCCCCCTTCATAATCCAGGATAATCTCCCCATCTCATGACCCTTAACTCAATCACAGCAGCTTTTGCATATAAGTTAACATTTTCTCAAGTTCTGGGGATTAATGCATCGACATCTTTGGAAGGCCATTATTCTATCTACCACACCACCCTAGCACATATGGCCACTATGAAAACAAGTGATTATTTAGCTTCTTTGATTTGGACATAGCTCATCTCCTACTTGGGTAGCCCTGTGCTGCTGTGAGCACACTGAGGTACCGGATAGACAGACTCCTCTGCGACACTCAGAAGCACTCAGGTGATGGCCAGAGGTGCTAAGATGGCTTTTTTCCCTATCAGAGATACAAAACTTAAGGAAATTTTTTAGCCTTAAACATGTGCAGAAGAATTCTGATTTAAAGGCCTGTGTATTTCACAGCAACTCCGAGCCCAAATAAGGAACTACAAGAAGCAAGAGAGAGTCGTCAGGGCATTTGGCAGAATTATTCATGAGGAATTGGATGCATAGCAGGTACACTTCCTCATCCTTCTCCCTCTCCCCCACCATATGGACAAAGGGTAGTAGCAATTACCTCCCAGTAATTGCTCCTCCTTCCTGAGCAAGGAAATCGGAGCCAGATAAGTCAGAAATTGTTTCAGGTGACTGATTTCTGGAAAAACCGAAGAGCGCTCAACATAAGCAAGCTAGGGAGATATCCACATATCCATTTTGAAATAATAATTTGAGGATGTGTTCTAGCAAATTAAACAGTAACTCTGAGAGAGGAGATATACATGGGATACAAAAAATTATGTTAATACTAGCAAAATAAATAGTTAAGTCTAATTGTTGGTATATAATATGAAAAGACCCAAAGCTTGAAAATGATAACCTGGAGCTCAAATTGTAAATTACCTCTACATAGTTCCTGGGATATAAGGAGGAGAAAAATCAAATCCTGCTTAATTTTTCTGTTTGAGGAGACAAAAGGACACTGAATAATCTCTGATTGTTAGTAGAAGAATATAAGTTAAGTACATGTTTAAAATATGAGTGTAATCACTATAAAAATTGAAATAAGATATATAACTCTTATGCCATAAGAGAGAATGAAAATGAAATATAAGGGGAAAAATTCTGAATCCAACAAAGCTAGGAAAGGGATAAAGAATAAGAAAGAGTGATAACTGAAAATAAAAATAGGATGGATAGATATGAGAAAACAAAATAAACATAAAAAGGATAATTTCATCCTATTAAAAGACAGAAAATCTCATACTGGGTTAAAAACAAATTTCAGCTCTTTGCCATTTAAAACTTATACTTAAAAAAAATTTTAAATGACCAGAAAGAATGGAAAATATATTTAAGGCAAACGTCAATAAAAAATGTAGGTGTAGCAATGCAAAAATAAAACTAATTAGACTGTATGGTAAGAAGCTTTATAATTGATAAAGAGGGTCATTCCTTAACTGTGAACCTATATGCACCTATCAACATAGCTTCAAATATAGAGAGACCAAAATTTGACAAAATGACAAGGAGAAATTGACAAATCCCCAAACATACTAGGAAAATTTATTATAACTCAGCTATCAGTATATCAAGCTAAGAATACTAAGGATATCAAATATTTAAACACAAGTAATAATTCTGATATAATAAAAAGATATAGGATCCTGCACTTGTAGAAATATATATTTTATTTTGAAATCCACATGGAACATTCACCAAAATTGATGGTATATTAGACCACATTGAAAAATCTCAAGCAGATTCAAAAAGTAGAATTCACACAGACCACATTCTCTGACCACAATGCAGTATGTGTAGAAATTCACAATAAAATAAATAATAAATCAAACAAAACAAAACCACACCATTTGGAAATTTACAATCCTCCTTTAAAATAACTCTTGAATAAAG
The DNA here is from genome assembly GCF_000956105.1 of Propithecus coquereli. NCBI lineage: Eukaryota > Metazoa > Chordata > Mammalia > Primates > Indriidae > Propithecus > Propithecus coquereli. The sequence continues at coordinate 3,254,724 of NW_012153174.1, forward strand.
AGAAAATAAAAATAAGGGTTCTAAATTAATCATCTTGGAGTATTATTTTTCCTTTATCGTTGAATGTAAAAACAAAGTACATACCAAATATTGGTAGTTGCTAACCATTTTGAACAAAATCGATGGACTTGATTTTTATCATTTATTATTTGAATTAGAGTCGAACTTTTTATGTGTTTGTCTAGTCCTTATAAATTTTTGTTTACATAAACTGGGTGCAACAATTTGATAATCTACTGAATAAATCAGAATAAGAACTCACTTTATCATTTGCCAAAAAGATTTAGGAAAATTCACGTTGTCCAAATGGCCATCGAGGAACTAAGCCACAGATTGGAAAATTAATGGCTAATACTGAATATATAAATGAAAGGATATGTGGGAAATACAACTTAAGATCTTGCCATCATTTAAAATTAATTATTTAATTTGATTTTCCTCTTCCAGTCTGTTTGCCCTAATCTTCTTACTCTTGTGATAGTAACCGCTCTGCAAGACTGGAGTTCCATGTATAGTATTTAGAAGGAGAAACTCTTCCTTCATTGATAAGTGGCATGACTTATAGCTACCTGATAAGCCCTTATGCAGCGGTCGCCCCTCATCTGCAGTTTTACTTTCTGTGGTTTCATTTACCCATAGTCAACTGCCCTCCCAGTATGTTAAATGAAAAACTCCAAAAATAAACAATTTGAAAGTTTTAAATTGCACACCATTCTGAGAAGTATGATGAGATCCTGCACCATCCCACTTTGTCCAGCTGGGGATGTGAATGATCCCTTCACCCCATGTCTCCATACCGTACACATTCCCCACCTGTTAGGCACTTAGTAGATGTCTTGGTTATCAGATTGAAAAAACATAGCATGCACAGGGTTCAGTACTATCCACGGTTTCAGGTCCACTGTGGGGGGGATGTCTTGAAATGTATCCCCATGGATAAGAGGGGGCTGCTGTATTTAGGAAAGACTGTAGCTGGATGTGGTGGCACGTGCCTGTGGTTTCAGCTGCACTGGAGGCTGAGGCAGGAGGATCACTTGAGCCCAGGAGTTGGAGCCTGCAGTGAGCTATGATGACGCCACTGCACTCTAGTCCAGACACCAGAGTGAGACCCTGTCTCGAAGAAGAAAAAACTAAAAATAAAAATAAAGCAATAAATGGAAAAGACTGAATATGTATCAGCCTCCCCTTATATGTATCAGCCTTCCCCTCTCCCTATGTGGGGAACCAGCCAAGGACTCTAATTATTAAAAATGCCCAGTAATATGTTTTGGAGGTATCTGTGGGAAGAGGCTGAGCTATATGGGAGCAAACTCCAGTATAGAAGTGATCAAACTCTTTTTTGAATCAATTTAATAAGGTTAATTGGCATATTAAAACAAATAATATCGATAATTGGTGTCTACCCGTTAGACTTTAAAACAATGTCTACACGACTGGTGTGGACACAGTAAGAAATTATACCAGAAAAATTCAACAATATTTGAGTGTAAATTAAATATTTCTATCAACAAGTAAAATATTCATTGTTTGCTGACACCGTTTTAAGTGATGGTGTCCTTAAAGAGATTCTTCTTTTTTAACTTTATATTTGTGCCGTATAATAGGAATACCATACGGAGACATTTCATTGCTTCCAATCATTAAAAATTCTGTGGACTAGGAAAACATGCAAAACTGAAATTAAAAAGTGTAGAAGATAATCATCTCTGACCTGGCTGTGGGAATGGGTGTAGGACAGGGGAGGGGCTGGCACTGGGGAGAACTGCGGCTGAAAATCTTTGGGTAGGGCTGCAGCTGTGCGCAGCTCACAAGGCAACGTACTGGCGTTGCCAATAATCAGCTGTCATCATGGGTGAGGTCATCCAATGTTACACCTGTGCCCAACCCATAGACGTTGTGGACTGAATACAGGCAACTGTGGAATGACGAAGTATGTTCAGACAAAATGGAAAGTATCGTTTCATAAGTCACGGCATACTAAATATGTACGTCACACAGGAATTTGAATTGATAAACAAAAATACGATATTCAACAGGAGACCGAAACTGTGCCTCAATGCTAGAGTATGACATTAGAGTCCCACACCATGTAAAGATGTGAGATATGCCCAGGTAGTTTTCACATCCATGGAAGTATCAATTCTCTACTTTTCTCCCAACCAAATGTTCAATTTTTAACTTCCTCCAGTGATTCACGTCCCCTCCTTCTACACTGATAATCCCATAGGAGATTTTACCAGCTCACCTTGGGAGCCCTGGCTTACTGTCACTGCAGCTTCTGAGAAATACCTGTCTTTGCTCTGAGCCTAAGGGACAACGAGGCCACGTCACTCCACTATTGCTTGGAAAGGTACTGGGCAGCTCTTACATTGGTCCAAAGAACCATGACGAATGTCAATTTAATGAAACCAATTAATGTCATTGCCAATACTACTATGAAGTTCACATGACCTGAAGGATAATAAAGAATTCAAAAGGAGAATTTGATGTTTAGATCAAACCTTATGAGAGCCGGAAATGATGACATCATTGCGTCCACAGCTTTAAAACTTGGATTGTCTTTATCAGTTTAAAGCCAAAATAAAACAATGTTATCTAATGCTATATAAAAAGTCAAGAGATATGAAGAGGCCATAGAGTTAATCATTAAACAAGCCTAACACATCACATGAAATAGTAACCCATGTAGAACTCATAAATGGTGCTCTCTAGACAGCTGGGTAAAGCCACCCATGTGTGATAGCCCTGTCCTTGTGTGTCATTATTGCACTAATTTTATGTTGCAGCTGAGACAGAAAACAGCTATCTTTTTTCACTTTAATTGGATCATAGCCAAATACAAAGATGTGTCATGCCTCAATCAACAAGTGCTGAGAGGTGGAATGTGACAAGCAGTCTTTAGAAATTGTGCCTTGCAAGCTAAGGCTTCTTGTTAATTTCTTCGTCACAATACTTCTTTCATTTGGGAAAAAGAAAAAATGGTAGACTACATAAATTGTCACTTAGGAGGAGATCCACAAAATTTGAGGCCATCCCATTCCCAAGAGGAAGTTTATATAAATTATAGCAAGTGAGGAAACGAAAATGTGAGATGTGCTGCAGAATTGTTATA
>NW_012153174.1:3258980-3263949 GCF_000956105.1 Propithecus coquereli
AATTGTTTAATGATTACCACAATCAAATTTTAAAATCTGGCTAAGATGACTCAACACCAGAGATTTTCTTTGGATGAACTGGGCCCTGCCCAACTCCAGAGGTGTCTTTTCTCTGTCACACCAGTGGCTCCGGCAAGCCTCCTAGCTGTGCCATCCAAATGCCAAGGAGCATATAACAAACTCCTGGAGTAGTTCTTAGAAAACCTCTTGTGCTTCTGGGGAGCACACGGCACATTGACAATTATTGTCGGAGGAATCCTTTATGCTGACCTGTCTTGAAGAATTTCTTACTTCTGCTTATAAACCCTCAAGATGGGCTATTGGCCGAGGTTTCACAGTCTCTTGGGCTGTCCTGCATAGAGGGCCTGGCACCCATATTTCTTAGTCTTAAAGTGCTCTGCTGAAAATCTGAGACAACAGGAAAAGTGTCATTTAGTGTCTTATTACATAACGAAAATTGACTCAAAAATTGTGAAAGACCAAGTTGAAAACATAGACAAAAGATTTATCCCTAAAAAGGAAACAACTGTGATAGTTTTCATGTAAGTTTTATAAATATTTAAGAGATAATTCTATACTATATTAAAATTTCTAAAGCATAGACACTGCTAGAAAACTTCCTGACTCATTCCATAAGGCTAACATACCCAGACACCAGTATTAGACAAGGACACCACCAAGACACTAGAGGCCAATATTACTTATGACCAAAGAATACAAAAGTCCTAGTGAAAATATTAGCAAATAAAATCAACTAATATTGTCGAGAAAGATTTATCCCAGGAAAGCAGGGGTGGATTGAAGTTTAAAATCTATTAATATAATTCAAACATTAACTGGTAAATTTCTTGTGATACAGTAGGCTAAATAATCTGAAAACCATTCCCTTCTAAGCTGCCAGAATACTAAATAAAATATGACAATAATCCTTTTAAATGTCCAGCTTAGCAATTTTTTCTTGTTTACCCTCTCTCTGACAGTCCTAAGTGTCCTGGCTTTATGTGTCTCGGTCGCAATGCTCCCCTTTGCACAAATCAAAGAACTCATTCCAGTTCTCTCACCTTTCTCATTTTCCATTTTCACTTTGTTTAACCCTTGAGCATTTCCCTCCTTTCATTCTTTCAACAAATAGCGTGTGCCTGCTGTGTATCGACACTCGTTCAGGAATGTGGAATATAGCAGTAATAAACACAGACAAAAATCACTGGCCAAAATGTTAAAACTTCTAGAAGAAAATATAGAGGAGAAATATATCTTTATGACCTTGGGATAGGATAGATGTATTTAAACAAGATGCAAAAGGTATACATTATTTTTTAAAAGACTTAAAAATTTGTCCACATTAAAATAAAAATATTTGTATATCAAAAATCTCCATGTACATAAAGTGAAGAGATAAGGCAAAATTAGATCATATGCAATTCACATACCACACAATGCATTAGTGTGCAAAATATACTGTGAACTACTAAAATTCAATAAGAAAAAGGCAACCAACCCAAAAGAAAATTGTGTGAAGAATATGAATAGACAGTTCACTGAGGAGAAAATTCAAATGATTGATATGAAAAGAATGCTACACCTCACAAATAATCAGTAAACTGCACACTTAAACCAAAATGAAACAGCATTTGACATTCGTGAGACTTAAAAATCATACAGTTGAATAATCAAAACTGTTGATGAGGCTGTGGAGCACTGGAAACATCCATATCCACCACTTTGAAGAACAATTTGGCTATTCTGGTAAAGTTGAAAGCGCAATACCTACGAGTCAGCAATTCCACTCCTGGCTACATACTGTCCAATAGTGTTTTTCAAACTGTAGACCTTGGTACATTAACAGGTGGTAAAATTAATTTACTGATACAAGACATGTCCTTTTTTTATGGAATGACATGGTGTCTTTGTCTGTTTTGTGTTGCTATAACAGACTACCTGAGGCTGGGTAATTTACAAAGAAAAGAGGTATATTTGGCTCACGATTCTGCTGACTGCAAAGTCCAAGAGCATGGCACCAGCATCTGCTCAGCTTCTGGTGAGAGGTTTTGTGCTGACTCATAACATGGTAGAAAAGCAGAAAAGTGAGTGCATGTGAAAAGAGACCAAACATGAGTAGGAACAACCCACTGTCATGGGAACTAGTCCATTTCCTCAAGAACTAATTCAGTCTTGAAAGAGTGATAATTCATTCACTGCTGTGAGAAGGGCACCAAGCCACCACGAAGGCAGAGCACTCATGACCCAAATACTTTCCATTAAGTCCCCACCTCTTAAAGGGTCCACCTCCCAACATTGCTGCACTGGAAATTTAGGATCCCACATGAGTTTTTACAGGGACACTCAAACCATAGTATGTCAGGTAAGATGTGATAAGACAGAATAGAATAAATTTCAATAGAAAGAAGATGATAGAGTATGCATCAATGAGATCAATTATTATTTTTGGAACTTTGCCTTTTTTACTATGCGTGTGTGCTGGGCCATTTTAAACAACATTTCTTATTGTGTTCTCTAAATGAAACATTTGTAGGGTTGTAATATTTGGGACATATACTAAAAAACTTTTCATTGTTTGTCTGAAATTCGTATTTAACTGGGCATCCTGTATTTTGCTTTACTATATCTGACAACCCTAATTTGCAGATAAGCACATGGAGAAATGCATGATAACATTGAAATAACAAAAAAATGTAAACAAAGTAACAGCTGTCACCGGGAGAATGGATAAATAAATTTTGTGCGCTCATTCAGTGGGACGCTAAGTTGTGGCTAAAATAAACTAGAATTATATGTATCAGCGTGAATCTCAAAATTAATGTTGAGTTAGGAAAAGTGATTTGTGGAGAGATACACACAATGTATTAACAAAACCTTAAATGCATGTGTTAAAAGCCTGAGCAATATTATATATTTTATAGAAAAATGTATGTGTGGCAAAGTACATAGGTAGTGTAGAAAGAATAACAATCAAACTCGGGGGAGTGATGTGGTACAGAGTTTTGGAGGAGGAAAGAATGGGGAAGGATATGTAGGGGCTTCCATTGTATTTGTAATGTTTTCTTTCTTTAAGTAGGTAATGAGTACATATGTAAGTACTATAATGTCTTTATATGCTGACAATATCAAATTTAAGATGAAAGTACTATATAATCATCTTAATCGATGCTGAAAAAACATTTAATAAAATTAAAAACCCATTCTTGATTTTTAAAATAATTAGTAATCTAGAAATAGAAACTTTCATAACATAAACATGTAAAAGTAAAATAACAGTCCATTTTACTATGTTTATGAATACTCAGATGTATACTTCACAAAATAAAATACTTGACGATTAGAAGAAAAGACCTAAGTAAACGAAATTTTGAAACACATTGTAAGATGAGAAGACTCACCATTGATGATTACCAGCTCATGGAATTACCCAATACAAAGACTAAAAGCCAACTAAGTTTTTAGAGGCATCATATTACCAAAGAAATCCCAAGTCAGCTCTGCAAAATTCTGTGACTGTTTGAACCCTAAAGACACCTTCTGGCCACCTAACTTCAAGAAATCTGTACAGTTCTCAGGGCAGACCTTCTCTCTAATGCCCACATCAAGTGTGGACACAGAGCATCATGGACAAGTAATACCTTGCCACAGAGGCTCAAGAACTAGGAAGTAAATCTCTGTGAAGATTTACCCAGAGCCTGGGTATCCAGACAGGCTCTCCGAGGAGCTGACTCCACTGTGAAGACAGCAGGTATTTCTAAGTCCTGCCCAGTAGGATTTAATAATTGTTATAGACCTTGACTGCTGTGTGTTATCCATTTTTCCCCTTTCAAATCAAAGTTTCTATTTTAGTTATCTTGGTCTATTCGGCCACTGAACATATTAATAGGATATTTGGAGGATGTGAGAGAATGTAGGCAAATAACTTATATGTTAGTTGACAGGCTCCTAGACCCACCATGAAAAGCCACCCCTGGACACAACAGAAATTACTGTGCATCACCCAGAGATGTTGGATTTTGAGCGGGATGCAGTAGCTGGATGAGATTGTGGATTATTTCTCTTGGCGGGGTGGTGAATGTGTTCTGTGTATGGGAACAAGGATCCGTTGCAGTGGGAAGCCTGGCAGACACCATCTTAATCAAGTGATCAAAGTGAACATCACCAGTAACAGGACGAATTGAAATCATTTCCCTGATAGGATGAAATGACAAAAACGCAGCATCACTTCCGTGGTATTTCTGTCTGAGACACAGTACACGAATCTAGAGGGATTTTTAGAATAATCTATAACTGGTCTATAACCTGCCAAAGTCAGGAAAGTTGAGGGAAGACTGAGAAACTGTTCCAGACTGTTCCAGACCAAAGGACACAAAAGAGACACACCCACCAGATGCAACATGAGATTCTGAACTTAATCTTTTGATTTTAAAAGATCATTTTGGGGACAATTGGCAAAACTTGAATGGAATCTGGGAATTAATGCTAATGTCTTGACTTCAAGGGCTGCACTGTAGTTGTGCTGAGAATGTCCCTGTTTGTAGGTAATGCTCAGGTGTTTGTGGGCGATGGGACATGAATATGCAACCTCCTCTCACATGGACAGGGAAAAAAAAGGTTTTGTACTGTACTTCCTAGTTCTCTGTAAATTTGTGATTATTTCAAAATTAAATAAAATTAAAATGTAAAAAAGAGTTACACTATTGAGTAGGAAGCAAACAGGCCAATACAGCCAGAGGGGTATGGGAGAAGTTTATGATTAACTGGGGTGAATAAAAAAATTTTTTTTTACCTGATTCTTGATGTCTTAACCATTGTTCACTCGATCATGACATTTCACAAAAAAATGTTTGGTCATAAAAAGAAGTTACATAATCCCAGCACTTCCAGAGGCTGAGGTGGGAGGATTGATTGAGGGCAGGAGTTCGAGACCAGCCTGGGCAACAGAGTTACACCCCATCTCTAAAAAAAA
>NW_012153174.1:3264454-3299491 GCF_000956105.1 Propithecus coquereli
ATTTAGAAATTATAATCATGGGTCCTGCTAGGAAGTTTAGTTGAACCATGATTCGTATATTAGAAGATCTAGTGGAACAGACGGACAATGAGCATTAATATGTGGGGAACTTCATTAGAAAGATGGAAACTGGAAAATAGTCAAATGGAAACGCTAGAAATAAAAAACATGAGAGCAGAGATGAAAAATTCATTCAATAATCTTGCTAGCAGACTGAAAACTACAGAAGAAAAAATAAGTCAATAGAAAACAGACAAACCAAAATGCAAAGAGAAGAAAAAAGAGAAGGGCTGTGGGATAATAACAAACTATCTAACATACATGTAATTGGAGTTCCAGAAGGAAAAGAGAGCAAGAGAGGGATAGGAGAATATTTGAAGAGATGATGGCCAAAAATTTCCCTAAGTCAATGAAAAAAAATAAACCAGAGATTCAATGAAAAAATCTTAAAAATTTTATTGTTAGACTGCTGAGAATCAAAGTTAAAGAAAAAATCTTGAAGGCAGCCAGAGGGGGAAAATATCACATGGTCAGTGGGAGTCAAGTAACAGCTGTTGCTGGCAATCTGCCCCACTGCTGAGTTTATCTTGTTCTTCTGCATGCTCTGAAAATAGAAAAACTCCTGTGGACTAGTCCCGGTACCTCTGAGTCTGGAGCTTCTCCAGGGTCTTGCCCCTTAATGGTGTTGCCATCTTATTTTGTAATTACCGGGGCCTTGGCATACAAAAACAAAATGAAGGCTTTCCAAAGCCCAAGTTTCCTTGGCTTCCAAATTTGGTATGAGAGACTGGGCTCTGATTATATGAGTCGGGTATGCTGTGTTTTGTAGGATTCTAGTTCACAATTTCATCACTACGAGTTGTAGCTGCTGCTTCATGTTTAAGTTAACTACAGAGGAGGTGTCAGTGTACATGGTTGCCCACTAGAGGGCAATATGTACCTTACCCTCTTCAAATGTGAGCCTGAACCAAATGTCTAGCACAAATATATTTATCTGAGCATTTAGGGAAAAAAAAAATTAATGAACTCTAAAACAATAAAGATTTACCTTATTTTTATGTTACCTTCTGGTTCGTGCTATGGTTATAACATATTAAATATTTTCCAGAAATGCACATAATAGAGGGAAAAGCAAGCAAATAAAAGACAAAAATTGTTACTAGAGACAAAGAAGGACATTCTATAGTGACCAGATGGCCAATCCATCAAGAATTTATAACAATTATAAACATATATGCACCTAACAACGGAATACCAAAATACGTGAAGCCAAACTGACAGAATTTAAAGGTGAAATAGGCAATTCACCAACAGTAATTTGAGACTTTAATACCTCACTTTCAATAATGAATAGACCAACGAGGCAGAAGAATGACAGGGAACTATATAACACTATAAACAAACTATACTTAACAGACATATATAGAACATTCATCCAACAACAGCAGAAGACAAATTCTCTAACTATGACAGAATGTAATTAGAATTCAATAAGAAAGAAATTTGGGGAATTCACAAATACGTGGAAATTAAATAACACACTCCTACAAATCAAATAGATTAAAGAAGAAATCACAAAGAAAATTAGAAAACAATTTGAGATGAATGAAATAAAAACATTGCAAACCAAAATGTACGGGATGTAGCCAAAGCAGTACTTAGAGGGAAACATAACTGAATTGACTATATTAAAATAGAAGAGACCAGGCATGGTGGCTCACGCCTGTAATCCCAGCACTTGGGAGGCTGAGGTGGGAGGATCACTTGAGGTTAGGAGTTCAAGAGTAGCCTGTGCAACATAATGAGATCCCATCCCTACAAAAAACTAAAAAAAAAAAAAAAAAAAAAAATTAGCCTAGTGTGGTGGCATGTACCTGTAGTCCTAGCTACTCAGAAGGCTGAGGAAGGAGGATTATTTGAGCCCAGAAGTTTGAGGTTGCAGTGAGATATCGTGTCACTACACTCCAGCCCGTGTGACCCTGTCTCAAAAGTAAATAAATACATAAATAAAATACAAGTAATATATCAAATTAATAACCTACTTTCTCCTTGAGAGCCTGAAAAATAAGAGCAAGATAAACCCAAATCAAGCAGCAGGAAGGAAAGAATGAAAATCAGAGCAGAAATAAATGAATTAGAGAATAGAAAAATCAATAGAAATAATCGACAAAATGAAAAGTTGATTACTTGAAAAAATCAACAAAATAGACAAACTTTAGTTAGACTGACAAAAGGGGGTGCTTGGAAAGAAGACTCAAGTTGTTAAAATTAAGAATGAAAAAGGAGCTATTACTGCTGACCCAACAGAAATAAAAAGGATTATAAGTGAATGGTAAGAACAATTATATGAAAAACAATCAAATAACCTGATGCATTGGATATATTTCAGAAAGACATAAGCTGTCAAAACTGACTCAAGAGGAAATAAAAAGTCTGAATGGACCTATAACAAGAAAAAAGACTGAAATACAAATTTTAAAAAGAATCCTGAAAAGACAATCCCAGAACCAGATGGCTTCACTGGTGAATTCTACTGAACATTAAAAAATATATATTAATTCTTTATAAATTCATCCAATATTGAATGAATGAATGAATTGAATGAATATTGAATATTCATTCAATACCCTTCCATGATACTAATAAAAACACTCAATACACTAGAAAAAGAAGGGAGATACTTCAACATGATAAAGGACCTCTATGAAATACCCGCAACCAATATACTTGATGGTAAAAGACTGAAAAATTTCCTCCTAGGATCAGGAGCAAGATGAGGATGTCTGCCCTTTCCACTTCTATTCAACGTTGTACCGGAGGTTATATCCAAGGCAGTTGGGCAAGAAAAAGAAATAAAAGGAAAGAAAAATTATCTCTATTTTCAGAATACATGATCTGGTAGATTGAAAATTCTAAAGAATCCACAAAAAAGCTCTCAGAGCTAATAAGTTCAGCAAAGTTGCAGGATGCAAGATTAACATCCAAAAACCAGTTTATTTCTAGACATTAGCAATGAACAATTTGTAAGTGAGGTTAAGAAAACAATGCTATGTGCAATAGCATCAATAAGAATAGACTACTTAGGAATAAATTAAACAAAAGAAGTGCAAGACTTGTATACTGAAAACTACAAAATATTGTTGAAAGTACAGAAGACCTAAATAAATGGAAAGACATCCATGGTCATGGATTGGAAGACTTAATATTGTTAAGATGGTAATTCTCTCCAAATTGACCTAGTGATTGATTGAAATCCTTATCAAAATCCCAGCTTCCAATTTTGCAGAAATCGACAAGCCGATCCTAAAATTTATATGGAAATGTAAGTGATCCAGAATATTCAAAATAATCTTGAAAAAAAAAACAGTGAAAGGATTTACACTTCCTGATTTCAAAACTTACTACAAGCCTACAGTAATCAAGACTTTGTGATATTGACATAAGGATAGAATTTTAGATCAACTGAATGAAATTGAAAGTCCAGAAACAAACACATACGTTTATGATTAATTGATTTTCAACAAAAGTATTAAGAAATTTCAATTGGGAAAGAGTAGTCTTTTCTACAAATGGTGCTGGAACAACTGGATATTCACATGCAAAGAATAAATTGGGACCACTACTTCACACCATATACAAATAATTAACACAAAATGAATCAAAGACCTAAATATAAGGGCTAAAACTATAAAACTCCTTAAAAGAGTTAGCAGCCAAGAAAAAAATAGATGAATTGCACTTCATCAATGTTAAAACTTTTGTGCATCCAAGGACATTATGAAGAAAATGAAATGATGATCCTCAGAATGAGAAGAAATATTTGAAAATCATATCTGATAACAGTCTAATACTCAGAATATAGAAAGAACCCTGACAACTCAACAATAAAAAAAGACGAAAGCTCAGTTAAAAAAAATAAGGAAAGAATTTGATACAAATTTCTTCAAAAAAGATTTAGCAATGGTCAACAAGCACATGAAAATATATTCAAAATAATTGGTCATGAGGGAAATGTAAATCAAAACCACAATGAGATAATACTTCACACCCACTAGGATGGCTATAACCAAAAAAGACAATAGTAAGTGTTGGCAAGGATAGGGAGAAATTTGAACCCTTACACACTGCTAGTGTGGATATAAAATTTTCACTTTGGAAACCAGTTTGGCAGTTACTCAAAAGATTAAACATAGAGTTACCACACGATCCAGCAAATGCACTCTTAGCTATATGCCCAGAAAATTTAAAACATATTTTCACATAAAAATTTGTATATAAATGTTCATCGCAGTACTCTTAATAATAAGTAAAAAGTGGCAGCAACCCAAATGATCATCAACTGAAAAATAGATAAGCAAATATGATATATCCATATAATGAAATATCCATAAAAGGAAATGAAGTACTGATATATGCTACAACATCGCTGAGCCTTGAAATTATTATGCTAAATGGAAGAAGCCAGACACAAAAAACTGGATAGCGTATGATACCATTTATATGAAAGGTCCAGAAGAGGCAAATCTACAGAGACAGAAAGCACACTGCTGGTTGGCAGGGACTGAGGGTGGAGAGTAGCTGCTAATGGGTATGGCATTTCTTTTTGAAATAATGAAAATATTCTGGAATTAGATAGTGGTGATGGTTGCACAACCTTTGAATATACCAGAAATTATTGAACTGTACTCTTTAAAGGGGCAAATTTTAGGGTGTATGAATTTTTTTATCTCAAGAAAAATGAATAAAAAGTAAATGCAATAAAATTAATAAATAAATCATCAAAAATATCTGATGGCATGGTGTATGCAAGACAGCTGGCATGCTGAGATTGTTTTAGTTTTGCTTTGTTTTAGCTTTGGAGCCCTTCCTTCAAACACATTTCATACTGTGCCCCCATTTCAATAAGGCAGCAGAGTAATGACCAAAGAGGGCAGTGGGCTGAGACCCTCCCTTTTGGCCTTCTCCTCCTCCTGAACAGGGAGCGCTGGAGCTCTGGGAGATAAGTCTGAAACACAGGGCATGTGTGTGAGCCAAGGAGTCCAAGAGCTTTCAGATTGAATCCTAGATGTGCAACTTTCATAAATTGAATTTTGGCAGGTCACTGTAGCTCTCTGAACTCCCGTTTTCTCGCAGTGCTGTTGTGAGGGTTAAATGAGATAATGGATGTGAAGACCCTGGCGTGATAGTAAGTGCTCTGCCACACACCCTGACTATACTTTCACCAGGTATTTCCAGAAATGTTTTCAGCATTTTCTTAATATATCAGAAAGAAGACAACAGAACTGACTTCCCTCTTCAGAACAGATGGAGCAAGTCAGCAGGTCAAGGTGCTAAACCACTTCATGGTTCTTCACGACTTTTTGTTCTGTTAGTCTATGGGGAAAAGTCTTCTTCTCATCCCATTATCTGCTGGGAAAAATAGTACTTCAGTAGGTGACCAAGTTCAAGAACATCTCCAGGGCCGTGAATGTACAGAAAGGTATGCTCTACTCTTTCTGTGCTGCATCTCTTGGGAACCTCAGCCTTTCTCCCGGGAGCTAGGAAAAGTTAAGAAAGCAAAAGTGGCACCCCAGCTAGTGAATTACCCAGTTCTTTTCTGAGAAGCCAAGACCACCTCCCTCTATGGCTCAGTTTGGTTTCTTCCAGTATGTCCCTTTGAAGGTATTTCTCCTTGATTGGAGAGGTAAAAGGAGCCAGGATTGCTTGTGAGGTTGGTTGAGCCCAGTCAGTCTGATGAACACATTGGGCTTCCTGGATTAAGCTTCAGAAGGTCAAGATTGGGTGAGACTTACTACAAAATCAAAGGAAATACTTACCCTTCTTTTATTCTAGGTCCTCAAGCCTGCTTTTAACTTGAGCACATAAATTTCTCCTTGTGGTGAGGCATAGCACAGCAAGGATGTCCTGGGCTTGGAACTAAAGCTTCACAGTATTATGTCGTGTATACATGGAGCAACAGTGTCCACCTCATAGTGCTACCATGTGGGTTAAATGAGCCGAGCTTGTGAAGATCTTGGCACCAAACATAGTGCATTGGCCAGATCTTTTTTGACAATAGAAATGGTGATTTTTTTTTTTTATCAGAAATCAGACAGTGTATTTGTACTCCTGTGGATTAGCTGTATTCCTGAGGGCAGAGACTTTGCCTGTGTTATTTATCTCTGTATCTCCAGCACCTAACAAGAGCATTGCACAAAGTACATACTAAATTCATATGAATGAATGAATGAAATGCATGAAATAAATGTCAGTTGAACGACTGATTCACATCTCTCTAGTGGTGGTACGCTCACCCTTTCCCAAGGCTGCAGTCAGGTGCCTTTGGCTCCCTTACATTTCTCGTGAGGTACTGTTACCGAAAGCTCGGCCACCAGGTGAATGAGGGCAAGTAGTTGAAGAGAAGGAAAGAGATTATTTATTACTTTGCTGGCAAAGGAGGAAAAATGCCAACTATCGTCCCAAAATCCAATTTTTCCTCCCCCATAAGCAAAAATACAGAGCTTTTAATGGGGAGGGTTCTCAGGTTCAGGGTGTTGTTGTCAACTCTGTTGATGGTTCCGATCCTTTTATCTCCAGAATCTGTTGGGACCCCCACTGGTCTGGAGCCAGGCAGGAGCTGCTCAGGATCTCCCCACTGCCTCCCCATCCTCCTCCATATCTCCTGCAATGCAAAGAACAAAGAAAACACTCCCCTGGCCCGCCCAGCCGCTGAACAGAAAACAGTTTTTTACCCCTCTTTTTCAGGCCATCCTCTCTGTTACAGTACTGGGCTATAAAGGTGCAATGCTGAGCATCAATTCAGAAAAATCTTGGGCTGAATCCCGGATTTGCTACTTAATAATACAAACAATTTTGAACGTGGACTGTCCCAAGTAGTAAGCTAAACATTTTACACACACTCTCTTATTTCATCTCCATATCTACATTATGGGCCTTGCACTATAATCATCTCCATTGTGCAGATCAGAAAGCAAAGACTTGGAAAGGATAAGCCTCTTGTCCAAAGGTAAATACTTCATGGCAGAGCCAAGATACAAACCCGGATTTAATTACAGCTTCCTGTCCGTTGACCATTTGCACCATTTCATAAGCTCTGAGCTTTAGTTGTTCTTTTTACTTTCTACTCCTCCTATTTCAGTTCCTATGGTTCGTATATTTCCATTCATGGGGACAGGCATTAGATTCAGGCCCTATATTCTGAGACACAGAGCAAGTTCTTCCTCCACACTGCCGAAAGTGTGGTCCTCTATACTACTGCACGTAAGTAAGGAGGCGAATGACAGGCTGTGGCAGGATTAGAGTTAGATTAAGCTCAGTTTGTCATGTTAGGCCTTCTGGCAACTACACTCCTTTCTTCATCTGGGCCCTTACTGTTTCCCTGCTACAGTAGAAACTCCGCAGGGTCAGGGGTCATGGCTTTCTTGGTCACACTATGTCCCCAGTGCTGACTCAGCACCTGGCTTGTTGTAGGTGCACAATGTGTGTGGGGGGCAGGAGGTGAGAGAGAAAGACAGATGGTGAGACAGAGAGGCCCAGAGAGAGAATAAATAAAACTTTACTGGCTGAAACAGAGAAAAACAGGCAAATGACTTCCCATTTATTCAATATCTGATGCACCAAGCTCTGTGCTAAAAACACATCAAGATATCATAAAACCCATGCACTTAACTTTATGCACTGTACCCTTCATCGGGAAATCCTTAGGTATTTCATTGCAGTCTATTAATAGTTTTGACAACTGTAACAAGCAACCGAATTCCCACCCATCAGATTAGAAGCAGCATATTTGAGCTGTTACAAATGCCATTTGTGGACGTGTGACAGCAGCAAGAAGTGGCGTCCTTATGTAAAGATATAAACCATATATAAGAAGAAAAAATTTCAATATGAATATTCAAGCCTCTGCTTTTCAGGGGGCGTGTGTCTCCTGGGCTTTTGTTGTGTAGAAGAGGGATTGCAAGGAAGAAGAAAGAAGAGGAGATGGGGACAAAGGAAATGGAGATACTCACTAAGGAGGCTCCATTTGAAAAGAGCGTATGGTGTTCCGAGAACGGGTGAGCAAGATGAGACTTAGAAAAGTTTTCCTGGAGTTGTGAATGCATTTCTCATTTACCATTTTGAAAACCCTTTTATTTTGACATAATTATAGAGTCATAGGACATTGCAAAGATTGTACTGAGAGGTCTTTCTGTACCCTTTTCTTTACATTACATTTTTTTTTTTTTTTAGAAATTGGGTCTGGAGTACAATGGCTATTCACAGGCACCATCACTCACTATCTCCTCTAATTCCTGGCTTCAAGCAATCAAGAGATCTTCCTTTCTATTTTTATTTGTTTGTCTTCATTTGGCTGTCTGACAGGCTACTCTAAACGGTTAAATTGCTTGACTATTAGACAGGTGCTTTCTCTGACTGGGAGACCCAGCTGTGATTGGCCCTGTAAAGGTTCAGCTTCTTAATGAGCCATGTTAAAAAAAAAGATATATGCATTTAAAAAGCCCACCAGTCCTGTTACAGCAAGTGGTCCCGAGGACAAACCAAGCGGCACACAGAGAGTTGGAGAATCATAGTTTACTTGCTGGCAGGCTCAGAGGGGCCTCGCCACCAAATTCTGAGCGCCGTCTACCCGATTTTTCCCACTTTTATTAAGTTGTGGTGGTCTGGGGGGTAGGGTGTCAGGTGGTTACTGCCTGCCAGGTAATAGGTTAGTTGATGTGTCAGATAATAGATTTAGTGTTATGCTGATGCTCCAGGTAGTAGATTAGTTGATGGGCCAGGTAATAGGTTAGTGTTATACTGATGCGGGTCTTCCATGAGGGGTGGGGGTCTCAGGTGGCTGATGTGCCAAGTAACAGATGGGGGTTTTCCTTATCATTCCCCCCTTTGATGTCCTTATGTGTCTACTATAGGGCATCATTTCCCAGTGGGTGTCGTAAGTCCAACAGGCTGGCTTGCCCCTTGGGGCTGTACAGGTTCGAATATCACCTATAATGGTGGCAGTCCAGTATTTCTTTCCCCCTGCTGTGGCACACCTGAGCCTGACTATGACATGCTTTGGCATGTAGGTGTGGACTGTGAAACCTCCTGTGGTCCAGAAGCCTCTAGTAATCCCATAAGTGGAGGGAATTCAGGTCCTAGCATAACAAGCCTCAGGGCAGGGTTTCTCTGCCATAGTTGTTAGGACGAGTGCCCCAACCAAGAGGAGGGTAGGGACTGAGGCAGGGGTAGACATGCTATAATGAGCCAAAATACCACAGTTAGGGACGCCCTCTGCAGTCTAGTCCAATCTCCTGGAGCTACCACGAAGAGTCCAATCCCCAGTAAAGTCACTACAACGCCAATGAGGGCCAGGGCCAGTGGTCCCATTTACTCCTGTTCAGTCCTGGCTGTGGCTGTCCTCATTGGGAGACGGTTAAGCTGGATCTTTAGCGGGTTCTGCTGGTCCTGATGTGCAGTCCAGAGATCAGCTTCGTTGTCTGCTTCAGCCTTTTTCACCCAGGAGTGATGGATCCACCGAGTGATACCTGCAACGTTAACAGCAGTGGGAGTAACTGATATCACAGTATGGGGACCCTTCCAGGTGGGCTCTAGGGAGTCCTTTTCTAGTCCTTTACCCAGACTAGAGTGGTGGGGGTGGACAGGGAGACCCAGGGCGATAGGGGTTTTTTCTAGGACGGTGTGGTGGATGTGGCGCATAGTTTGGGCTAAGGTTTGGAGGTGTGTGTTTATATTCAATTCCCCTAGTTGTCTAATATCTCCCCTTCATCGCTTGGTGAGTGGGGGAGGTCTACCGAACAGGATCTCAAAGGATGAATATCCTGTGGGCCCCGGTGTGCACCTGACTCTGAACACGGCTAGGCTTAGCATGTCTACCCAGAGTAATTGTGTTTCCTGACATAGCTTCGCTAGCGTGGTCTTGAGGGTCCGGTTCATGCGCTCTGCTTTCCCTGAGCTCTGTGGCCTGTAGGCTGTACGTAGTTTCCATTGATTCCTAGTGCCTTGGTGAGGGTTTGCATGACCTTCGCAGTGAAGCTTGGTCCGTTGTCACTGCCAAAGGAGAGTAGCAGACCGTACCTGGGGATGATTTCTCTCAGTAGAAGCTTTGCCACTTCCCTAGCCTTTTCGGTCTGGGTAGGGACAGCCTCGACCCAGCCTGAGAAGGTGCATATCACTACCAGCAGATATTTATAGCCCTGACATGGTTTCGCTTCTGTGAAATCAACTTCCACGTCCTCGAATGGAGGGGTTCCGGTGTACTGAATTCCTGGGGCAGGTCTCGGCCTGACCACTGCATTGTTTTTAGCACAGGTCTGGCAGCGGGCGCTGACTGCTGCAGCGATGGGCGGAAGTTTGGCGATGTAGTAGTACCGGGTGAGTAGCTGCATGAGGGCTGTTTTCCCTAAGTCAGTCGGGTTGTGATGTCGGGAGACAAGAGAGTATGCTGATTTATTGGGGATAAAGATGTTATGGTTCCGTAGGTGCCACCAACCGTCTGAGTCCTTCTTGGCCTTCTCCTGCTCTGCCCACTGGTTCTCTTCTGGAGAATATTTTGGTTCTTCAGGCCACTCGGGTGCCAACAAGATTTGGCATTGGGTTGGAGTGTTGTCCTCTGAACATTCTCAGGTGGCTGCAATTTTGGCTTCTTGGTCTGCCAGGCGATTGCCGGTGGCAATTGGATCTGTGCCCTTTTGGTGCCGTTGACAGTGGATGACCGCAATTTCTTTTGGCTCCCAAACTGCCTCCAGCAGTTGGACAATTTCATCCCTATTTTTGATCTCCTTTCCACCTGCAGTCAGCAGTCCTCTCTCCCTGTATATTGCCCCGTGGATATGTATTGTGGTAAAGGCATATTTAGAGTTCATGTATATGTTTGCCTTCTTACCCTGGGCATGCCTGAGGGCTTGGATGAGGGCCCATAGCTCCGCTCTTTGTGCCAACCACCCTTGGGGCAAGGAAGCTGACATGATGACCTCATTAACTGTGGTGACAGCGAAGCCCACCAGTCGGTTCCCATCCTGGATAAAACTACTGCCATCCCTGTAGAGTTCAACGTCTGGTGCCGGTAGAGGACTATTTCTCAGATCTGGCTGGCTTGCATAGACCTCCTCTACCACCTCGGTGCAATCATGGTCCAGGGGCCCTGGCTCAGTGATGGGATTCAAGGTCCACACAGTCTCCAGGGCGGCCTGCGGATTTTCACATAGCAGTCCTTGATATTGCGCTAACTGATTGCTTGAGAGCCACCAGTGCCCTGAGGTGTTCATTAGAGATATTGCTGTATGAGGGACTGGCGCACGGAGGTTCTGTCCCAGTGTGAGTTTGTCTATTTCCTTGACTAGCAGGACGGTGGCCACCAGTGTGCAGAGGCAAGGCGGCCATCCTGCCGCTGCCGGATCCAATTGTTTTGACAAGTAAGCCACTGGTCTCTGCCACGGGCCCCACAGTTTGAGTCAAAACCCCCAGAGCCACTTGTTTCTTCTCGTGGACAAACAGGTTAAAGTCTTTTGTGAGGTCCGGTAGCCCTAGTGCGGGAGCACTTTTTAGTAAGTCTTTATTTCCTGGAAAGCCCTTTCCTGACTCTCAGCCCATTCCAATTCTTTGTTTTCAGGCCCACATAGGGCCTCGTACACAAGCTTGGCCTTTAGGCAGAAACCTGGGATCCAGATGCAGCAGAATCCAGCCATGCCGAGGAATTCTCTGAGTTGTCGCCAACTGGTCGGCCTGGGAATTGTACAGATGGTGTGCTTCCGCTCATGTCCCAGTGTCCAGCACCCCTGAGTGATGTGGAAGCTGAGGTACTTCACCTGTTGCCCGCAGATCTGTGCCTTTTTCCAGGAGACTTTGTATCCTTGGCAGTGAGCAATTGGCGCAGGCACCGGGTTCCCCGGTGGCAGCCTCCTCTGGTTGGGCTTGCTAGCACGAGGTCTTCGACGTACTGTAGAAGTGGGCAGCAGGTTTTGTCTTGCGGAAAGGAGACGAGGTCAGTGGCCAGAGCCTCCCCCAATAGAGTTGGTGAATGTTTAAATCCCTGTGGTAGTCATGTCCAGGTCAGCTGGGTTTTCCTTCTAGTCTGAGGATCCTCCCACTCGAAGGCAAACAGGGGCTGGCTCTTCAGAGCGAGCTACATGCAGAAGAAGGCATCCTTTAAGTCCAGGCAGGAGAACCACGCAGCATCAGGAGGAATGAGGCCCAGGAGGGTGTATGGATTTGGTACCACGGGTGGAGAGTCACTGTAGCCTCATTAATCAGTCACAGGTCTTGGACGGGGTGGTATCCACCTCCTTTGGGCTTTTTGACTGACAGGAGGGGAGTGTTCCACATGGGTTGGCACTCCACCAAAATCCCCTCCCACTTAAGCCTCTCGATGTGTTGCTGAATTCCCTCTCAAGCCTCCATGGGGATGGGGTACTGTTGTCTCCTGGTTGGTTGGGCTCCCGGTTTCATCTCCATCACCAGGGGTGCATGTTGGTGTGCAAGACCAGGGGGAGGGGGGGTTGTCCTCTGCCCAGACCAACGGAAAATCCTGCCAGAAGTCAGGTGGGTTCTGTTCCTCTTTGGCCTTGTCGTATAGCTTCCATTCCGTTTCCTGGGGCAGGGTGACCGCCATTATGAGAGTCTCTGGGGCACTGAGTGTGAGGCTCGCAGTCCCTTCCAAGTGGAAGGTGATCTGGGCTTCCAGTTTGCTCAGGATATCTCAACCTGGGAGGGGAATGGGGCAGTCTGGTAGGTATAGGAATTCACGTCTTATCTGGTGGCCACCCCATCTGGCATATTCGGGATTGGCAGAAGGGTCGAACTACTCGAGCTCCAGTGGCTCCCACAATAGTGGTTTCCCACTTTGTAAGTGGAGCCACCGGGGTTGTTACCACCAAGTGTTCTGCCCCAGTGTCCACCATGAACGTTATTGGTCGGCCTCCCACTCCCATTATGACCATGGGCTCCTGGGGGCCAAGAGTCCGGGAACCCAGTGGGTCCTATTCCAAGTCTACTCCAGTGAGATCAATGAGGTCCTGGGTCTCTGGCTCCTGCTGGAATCCCCTTGGCAGGTTCCTGTTTGGCAGTGAGTGGTTTCTTTTGCTGGGGCATTAATGCTTCCAGTGACCAAACTCCTTACAATAGGCACACTGGTCAGACTTCAGGGTCCCTCATCTCCTCGGTCCTCCTTCCCATAGGGGGCCAGGTTTCTTGGCTGGGTCAGGTCTTCCGAAGGCAGTGGCCAGGAGAGCAGCTTTCTGCTTCATTCTCTTGTCATTCTCCCTCTGGGCAGTCCGATCTCGATTAACATAGACCTTCTGGGCCACTTCCATCAGCTGCGTGATGTTCATTCCTGCAAACCCGTCAAGTTTCTGGAGTTTCCATCGGATGTCAGTATAGGACTGCTCAACAAATGTGGCATTCACCATCCGCCGATTTTCGGCTGCCTCTGGGTCAATGGGTACACATGTAGACCGGGTCGACCTCACATGGACGCTCGTAGAATTTGCTCGGTGATTCCTCCAGCTTCTGGGTGATCAGAGTGACTTTGTTCATGCTGGTTGGTTTTGTGGCTCCCTTCCGAACCCCATGGAGGAGAGCTTCCTGATACCTTCCAAGTGCCTCTCTTCCACTCGGGGAGTTGAAATCCCAATCCTGGCTGTTCTTGGATGCTGCTCTCTGTGCCCACTGCTCCACGTCCAGGGTCCCTGCTGGAGTCTGGTACTGGAGCCACCTCTGGGTCCCAGCTACAATCTGGCATTGTTCTTCTGTGTTAAAAAGGGTCAGAAGGAACTGGCGGCAGTCTTCCCAAGTGAGATGGTGAGTCTGAAAGATGGATTCCAGGAGGTCAACGAGGGCCTGAGGTTTTTCAGAGTATGGCATGGTGTGGTGCTTCCAGTTCAGAAGGTCAGTGGTGGAGAAGGGCTGGTAGTACAAGACTGGCTGACCTGGCTGAACGGACCCATCGTCCGTAACCTGCATCGGACCTTGCACCCCACGCAGGGGCATCTGGAGGGCTGAAGCTGGGGCCTGAGCTGACCGTAGT
Source organism: Propithecus coquereli (assembly GCF_000956105.1). Taxonomy (NCBI): domain Eukaryota; kingdom Metazoa; phylum Chordata; class Mammalia; order Primates; family Indriidae; genus Propithecus; species Propithecus coquereli. Next base: position 3,278,475 of record NW_012153174.1, read on the forward strand.
GGGCGGGTGATGGGAGTGTCGGCACCAGGTTGGTCCAGAACTGGCAGCAGGGAGACTGACGGTGGCGGGGTGTCTGGTGGATTCGAGGGTACTTCAGGAGGTGTCACGGTAGGGTTGTAGGGCGGTAATGGTGGATCCTCTTCAGGAACTTCCTGATAGATGGGTTTGGACAGTTTGGAGTCTCTGGTCCTTTGGGCCACAAAAATCCTGCTCTGTCCCTTATTAGCACAGAATCAGGCCTAAGGGGGCATGGTCTGAGCAATCTCTAGCCATGAATCTATGTAAGGGAATTGGTCAGGGTGGCCGGGAGTCCTGGTCGCAATTCTCCAAACTGCTCGCATGGTCGGGAGGTCTAAGGTTCCTGTGCGGGCCAGTCAACCCCGAATGTGGGCCATTCGTGTTCACAGAAGGCCTAAGTCTACTGGGACTCAGTGTGACGCCATAATCTCCCATGAAACCCTTCTTAAAGTTCCTTAACATGCATTTAAGAACCGTAGGCTTAGATTCTACGCTACCCATCCTAGACCCTTGAATGGTGTGGCAGCTCAACAGACAAAGAGGGGGTTTCTCTCAGGTGTCCGCCTGGCTGCGACCCTTGTGGGAACTTAGGCGTGTCTTGGCGAAGGTGTGCCTGTATAAACCCCGGGCCTGGTTGCTCCCTTTAGGGGAGTGAATCACCGTTATGCTGTATGACACCGCCGCAGAACCGCAGGTGAGGACCCGCTCAAGTTCCGTAGCCGTAGCCGTGGAACCACAGTCACTCTTCACTCACGCATTCAGACAGGCAGAGGCTACACATTCCCGCCCTGGGAATTCCCTGCACTCAGGAGGTGATCGAGCTCCTCTCTGCCGTCTGAGGGGCCTGACTTGGGCGGGTCCCTGTACCTTACCTGGTCCGATGCCTCCAGACCTGATTTGACTTGTCCTTCCCCCCGGTGTGTCCGGGCGAGTTCAGGACCCTGCGGCTGGTGGGAGCTCCTGGGGAGTGAAGATATTCCACAAAATGGTGGTTGGCGCCGGTTCGCTTTTGTTATTGAGGTCCTGCTGGTCACACCCATCCCCGAACTGGTGGCTTCAAGGGGCCAGCGCTATCGGTTTTCCTGGTCAGGGAACCAAAATGTTACAGCAAGTGTTATAGCAAGTGGTCCTGAGGACAGACCGAGTGGCACATGGAGAGTCAGAGAATCAAAGTTTATTCGCCGGCGGCTCAGAGGGGCCTTGCCACCAAATTCTGAGCGCTGTCTACCCGATTTTTCCCACTTTTATTAAGTTGGGGTGGTCTGGGGGGTGAGGTGTCAGGTGGTTAATGCCCGCCAGGTAATAGGTTAGTTGATGTGTCAGATAATAGATTTAGTGTTATGCTGATGTGCCAGGTAATAGATTAGTTGATGGGCCAGGTAATAGGTTAGTATTATGCTGATGCAGGTCTTCCGTGAGAGGTGGGGATCTCAGGTGGTTGGTGTGCCAATTAACAGATGGGGTTTTCCTTATCAGTCGAAATATATTTCATGTGCACAAAGCCCTGAAAAACCTAAATAGATTCTGAGAAAAATCTACGTACTGCCCTCCAATGATTGATGTTAATAATTATGATCACAAATCATACAAAGGTTTGTGATCTCTGTTTAAGGAAGCAAATCTACAGCCCAAACCGGAAACAACCCTAATGTCCATTAATAGGCAATCAGTTAAATAAATTATAGTACATTTATTCAATCGAAGACTAAGCAGATATTAAAAATAATGAGGTATATGCGTATATATAGTCATGGAAAATGTCCAAGTTATGGTAGTCAGTTTTTTTAAAATACTATAAAAAAAACCAACGTCTTTAATATAACCTCATCTTTGTGTGTGGGTGTTTACGAGTGAGTCATCACGTATCTCCACTTTGTCTAGTCCAGAGGTCACTTTTTGTCATTTTACTTGATCTCAAAGTAGCATGTGATACAGTTAATCACTCTTCTTTCTTCAAACGCATTCTACTTTTGCCTCTGTGACATCACGTTCCCTGGGTTTTCTTCCTGGTTCTTCCTAATCCATCTCTTCTCCTCACCCTCTCTGACTGCCCCCTGTGAATGGAATGCCCTATGGCTGGGTGCTGGATGCTATTTATGACTTCTCTGGTTTTACTTTCTCCCTAGGTGATTTCATAGGGTCTCCTGGCTTTAAATACCATCCAAATGCTCTGAGATTTATATCTCCAACCCTGACCTTTTCTCCTTAGTTTCAGACTCACACTCGGAGGTCTCCCAAACTGCAAATGTACAAATAGTATTCTCAGCTGTGTTAAGTAATAAGTGACTGAAAACGAGAGTGACACTCAACTGAGGTTTATTAAGCCAAAGTCTGAGGACGTGCCCAGGAAAAGTACCGACCACAAAGTGTCTGTGGACTGGGCTCTCCGCAGAGGGATTTGAGAATTCTGTATTTAAAGGGAAGGGTATACAGGGAAAAAAAAAAAAAAAACATGGAAGGCAGATGGGACGAGCAGTGAGGCAAATGATTGCATTTAGGTGAAGCTCTATTTACTGCTCAGTAAATCTACATTTTACATAAGATGGACATTTAAGAAAAAGGGAGTATAGGAAATAGTCTATTTTGCAGTCTTCTAAGGGTGGGTGGAAGAGGGATGGAATTTATCTCTTCTGTGATCCGCCTCTGTTGATAAGTTTGTAATTGACATTCGGGAGTTTAGGCTACTGTCCTAAGGTTGTAATTAACATGCGCTTGTTTTATAGGGGGCTATATATCTTGAAAGGTTTTTAGGGCTGAAGGAAATCAGAAATATTTTACCCCAAAATACATTTCTTTGACATATTTTGAGATGGCAGAAATAATGCTACAAAGCTGCCTTTGCGGGGGCGGAGGTGGGGGATGCAGGGGGTGAAATTTGCATCTGTAGAGAATCTCCATTAAATGCAGCCAGGTCCTGCATATACAATCCAGCGAAGATTAACTGAGAGTCTGACACCTTTAAAGGTCTGAGCAGAAACATCTACTATCTATTCTTCTTGAGGGCCGTGACTGAGGCTTTTCTACATAACAAGACCATCTTTGCTAGCCAGGCTTCCTTTCTCCCTCCCATAACCCATCCACCAAAAACCTGCTTAGTCATCCTCCAAGCCCCTCCACTTTTTACAAAAAGCCTCTGTACCTCTGAGGAGTTGAGCTTGGGGGAAGGTGGCAGTGCTGGCACGTCTCAGTTCCCAAGCCTCGTTCTCCCTTTGCCATAGTGAGTTTTGGGGTCCCGAGATTTTTATTTCTCCTTCACACCTGTTGCCCTTCAAAATCTCTCTCCTCTCTCCCCACTCCCAAGCATCCCTGTATCAACTAGCTTTTGCCTCCTTTATTGTCTTTTGTCTTAACCCATTTTCCCCTCATTCACTCTGTTTCAGTAGGATACTCTCTTCTTTCATGGTCCTTAGACACACTGAGTTTATCCTTGACCCAGGACATCTGCATTTGCAGCTCCCTGCTCCTGGAATATTTTCTTCCTTCTGATTTTCACATGTCATTCAAATATCAATGCCACCTTTTCAGAGAGCCCTTCTCTGATCCCACCTATGTAAAGTTGTCTTCATCCCCCAATAGCTCTCTTTACCCTATTTTGTTTTATTCATAACACATTTTGTTATCTGTCTCTCCACTGGAATAGAATCTCCATTAGAGTAGGGAGCCTGTCTTGTTAATGCCTATAACCAGAGTCCCTTTCAACAGCTCTTGGCACCTATAAATCTCAATTAATACTTACATTTGCATAGAAATGAAGTTTGGAAGAATATATGCCAAACGGTTAACAGTGGTTAGCTCTGAGTGGAGAGTAATGTGGGGGGATAAGTTATGAATTCATGTTCACTTTCTACCAAGATATGTTTCAGTTAGTCTTAAATTATTTGAAATGAAATGTATAACTTTAATAATTAGAAAAATTAATAAACATATTTTAATTACAAAAATGATAGATAAAATTTTGATGCTCAAAATAAGCTATATTTATCTGGAAGATGCATATGTATGGAATACTCTCTTTCTTAAGGATGTTAAGTAAGTAACATGTTACTATATGTTATAAACTATCTATGATTTTGTAAAAGCATTGCGTGAAGCAACAGAAATGTTTCACCCAGTTCTCTTTCTTCTGAATTTGATCGTCGTTATCTCTCTGGCAAACCATTTAAATTGATTCTTCTTCAAAAGGTAAAAAGATCAAATTAGTAGCTTGATAAATAACTTGAACTTGTTTTTCTTTAAATTATTATATTTTACACATTTATTAGATATGTTCATCTTGAACAGATTTATTTGTTCTTTTTATAGACATACCAAACTCATAATATTGGCTGTTGTCCCCAAGTCCGAATGTTATGTCAACATGTGTTTGAGAGACCTTCAACTTATCAAGTATTGCAGGTTTCTGATTGTGTTGGAACCTCTTCTGATACCTGTGGACTTAGTTCAAGGTCAGTTAATACCCCACTTTTTTTCCTAATAAGATGAATAAATGGCTAATTGTTTGCTTTGGTCACCCAAGTTCAAGTTAATGGATCAGGGTTATATGAATATAAAAAGTCTAGCTTGAGTCTTTACTCAGTGACACCCTTATTCTTGTAGTCAGAGATTCTCCTCCTCAGAAGTTTTACACTAGATTTGCAAAATGATGACCATGTCTTTGATCTTGGGGATTGTTGCAGCAGTGTGCTGTTGTTTATTGCTGATTCTTGGAATGAGGAGAAGGTAAGGAAAGTTTTATCTTTAAATTGCCTTTTAATGCATTCATTTAATGTTCTTTTACCTTAATTATGATATAATAAATTTTATTTTCTATACTTATACACATTAGCATTTTCTTCCTTAATTTTTTAATTAAAAATTTCATTTAAATTTTAAAAATGATATTTTTTTAACTGTGTCTAACAAAATATATAATGTCAGCTTCTCTTTTTAGTATTGGCATATACTAATGGTAATGTATAAATGTATATACTTGTTAAACTTAACTGACAGAAATTGTATACGATCTCTGTGTGTATTTATGTTCATATGTAAAAAAGACTCCCAAATTAGTAATGATACAAGTAGCAAGTGGAAATCTGTAATGGAAAGGGTTTCTATCACATAAATTAAATAGGTGCTCTGACTAAATATTCTCTTTTCAGCTCATTCTTGTGCATAGACTCAGCCTAAGCCTGGACAACAGCATGAAGCCTGAGTTCAGGCTTTCATTATACTTTTCTTATTAATGTTCATCAACCCTGGCGAATTGGGAAACTTTGCTAAGTGTATGGGACATCAATTTGATTTATTTACAGTTGGTTCAAGAATACAAGAAAAACAAATAGAGTCAGATCCAGAGCCATAGTTTATTTAACTTCTGATTGGCTCAAAGAGTATTTGGATGAGAGAATATATAGATACTCTCTGCTATGTCAACCTCAAAAAGAGGAACAGCCCCCAACATATCCTTAGCTATGTGGATTGCTATGTGTGTTTACCTTTTGCAAGCTTCTTTGTCCTATGGTATTTTAATGTAGGCCTAATAGTTTGTAGTTTTAATTAAACTACTTATCTGCAAACTAAGAAAATGAAAATAATTACTTTATACTACATTATTCTATCAAGAGGGACAGTAGTTGATGCTGTAAAATAAATTTATATTTCCTAATAAAAACATTTTAAAACAGCATGAAAAAACATTGAATTACAATTGATGATCCTCTCAATGTTTCTCAACTTCATTTTATAATAAGATAATTTCTTAAATGAGATTCTCCTTCTCTTCAACTATTATTACAGAATAATAATATCTTTAAACTTTTAAGATTTTGAAAATTTCAATTCTGCAATCCTCTCTATTAGTCAGTGTTCTACATCTTTAAAGAAAACAACCAAATGAAACATTTTGAGATACTTAGACAAATGATGCTTAGAAAAAAAAATATATACTAGAATGTAATTTTGTTTATACACTGAGAGCAGGAATCTTGTTGGCCTTATAGATCCTTGTACTCCCATCTTTATAAAAGTGACTAGGACATAGTTCATAAGTGTTTGTTGAATGTATACATGGATAGATCAATGGATAGATTTAGTAATCATTTTCACCAACGTATCATGTTACTAGGTTAACATAATCTATTACTGTAGTAAAAGAGCAGGGCCCCATTAATGAAAGAAGTATCTGTAAACTGTAGAGTTTTTAAGTTTGAACTCAGTGGTAAAAATTTGTAAACCTAATGTAAATGAAAAACCAAATGTGCAATTACCCATAGCTGTCATACATTTGTGTCTTCTAGGCAAAAGGGCGAACCACCTTTAGAGAATGGGTTGATTCCATACCTGGGCTGTGCTCTGCAATTTGGGGCCAATCCTCTTGAGTTCCTCAGAGAAAATCAAAAGAAACATGGTCATGTTTTTACCTGCAAACTAATGGGAAAATATGTCCACTTCATCACAAATCCCTTGTCGTACCATAAGGTGTTGTGTCATGGAAAATATTTTGATTGGAAAAAATTTCACTTCGCTACTTCTGCAAAGGTAACCAGTTTTGTATTTATACAGCATTCTGTTTTTTTTTCCTATCTTTTTATATGTCAATCTATTTAGTAATTTTGATGTACTTAGATTTTAAGATAGAGGAGTTGAAGAAAATTATCCTCATGTGGAGATTCTTAGAAACATAAATGAATAAAAGTAGACATAGCTTCTTTGTATTAATCATTAAAAAATCAAAATAATTATAGATTTCTCATTTGTTAACCAGTTAATGAGGATAAAATAAAGGTTAAATCCTTTACTGAGCCAGATGAAACTGTATGAGAAATGTAGATGCAAATTCATCATATCCGCAGAGTCTACACAGTACCCAGAGTGCGTGTGGTGGAAAACTTAACATTTAATGATTGTTTTTTACCACACTCATGCCACACGCATGCTCCATTTTGTTAAGGAATTGGCCAGATATGTTGGCATCATTTAGATGTAGCCTAAGAAGCTCTATGATAGAGAAAAACATTAATCAATACTTACTGAATTTTTGCAAAGAAATATTAGACATGGTCTTTGCCACTAAGCTAAAAGTTTGGTTAAAACACATCTATGAAGAATGTAAAATAGAAAACTAATGATCTAAAAACATTATCAATTAGCTAATGTGCAAATAGTGTGCAAATAAGTTCACTAACATAAGAAATAAGCAATAGACAAATTGAGTGGTCCAAGGAGTTTCACTGAAAAACTGGAATTTAAACTTGTGCCCTAAAAGAAAGGTATGATTCTGCCATTTATTTGTAAAATATGAAGAAATTGTATGTGGGAAGGTCAATTTCCCTTTTTTGACAAGTAGGGATCATGAAAGTATCTAATCGATGTTTCGGTCATCTACTAGTACTAGGTCAGGTTTCATTTCTTTGTTTTCACGTTTTATTTGCTGTCAGGCATTTGGGCACAGAAGCATTGACCCGAGCGATGGAAATATCAGTGAAAACATAAACGACACTTTCACCAAAACCCTGCAAGGCGATGCCTTGAATCCCCTCACGGATGCCATGATGGAAAACCTCCAGCTTATCATGAGACCTCCAGTCTCATCCGAGTCCAAGGCCGCTGCCTGGGTGACGGAAGGGATGTATTCCTTCTGCTACCGAGTGATGTTCGAAGCGGGGTATCTGACTCTCTTTGGCAGAGACCTTGGGAGGCAAGACTCACAAAGAGCACATATTCTGAACAGCCTCGACAACTTCAAGCAATTTGACAAGGTCTTTCCGGCCCTGGTAGCAGGCCTCCCCATTCGCATGTTCCAGACGGCGCACAGAGCGCGGGAAAGGCTGGCGGAGAGCTTGAAGCACGAGAAGCTCCGGCAGAGGGACCGCGTCTCAGACCTGGTCAGCCTGCGCATGCTGCTCAATGACACGGTGTCCACCTTTGATGACCTGGAGAAGGCCAAGACGCACCTCGCAATCCTCTGGGCGTCGCAAGCAAACACCATTCCGGCGACTTTCTGGAGCTTATTTCAAATGATTAGGTGACCAGCAACCTACCTGTTTCTTTCTTCCCTTTTTTCCTTTTTCTTTAACCATTTTAACTTACAAAAAAAAAAAAAAAAGAAACATAGTACTTTCTCATGTCATCAATCAACAGTGTAGTACTTACGCTTGTAAATGTTTAGCATGTATTGGCTCATTCATCCTCACAAAACCATCAGTAGCTGTGACTGGTAAGCGTGTTTTGCAGAAACAATGACAGTCCCAGAGAAAGGGACGTCCTCCAAGCCTCAGAGCTCCATGTGCTGGCAGCAGGTCAGTTCAGGCCAGCTGGCCCAGAGCCCTTGCTCTTAACCCCACACTCTTCCCTATGTCGCTGACCGAGGTCTGTGAATGCAGTCTTCACAATCATAAAAATATATTTAAGCGATTATTGACTTTGGGGCAATGATCAGGGCGGTGCCTATGCCTTATTCATTTGTGCATTCACAATTTGGTTTTTTTTTGCTCCATTAGTAATTGTTGTCTTACTGTTTATTTGACCAACTATGGTAGCTATGAATCAATCATAATCTATTATCATTGATAAGAGATTTAGCTAGGTTTTGCCTTTTAAAATTCTGTGTAACAAAACAATTGTATATAACATATTTTACATAGCATGATTTCTTTCCAAAGTGTTAGTCTTTTGGGAATTTGAAATTAAAATGGTTTATTGGATTGTTTGAATTAAATTGAATGTTTAGTATCATGTAGACACAAAATTACTATTCCATAGAATTGAGAATGCCAAATTTCCATTGATGTCTGGTGATTTTATATAAAAAATATTAAAATTTAATTACATATATAAAACCCATTATTAATTTGTCACAAATATTAAAATATCTTCCAAAATTATTACTTGAGAAAGCTCCTCCATAATAAATGCACGTATTTACAGGAAGGGCATTAATATCAATTTAATATCATAAAGATAATCATAGCCATATTTTATGATAGTGATACAAGTACTTATCAGTCAAACATTTCTGAGACTCAATTTACTGTAACTATATAATATAGATCCCCTAACGATGGCACTGAGACTCCAATAAAGTTCCATGCACAAAAATGAAGTAGCCCTCATTTCACAATTCACAATTATAATATAAATGGAAAAGCTGTTGTTCTACCTGAAATCATGGCATGAATTTTAAGAATGAATTTAAATTTCTGTTTGGAATTTCATCAATACTTTGTAATTGCTATCTTAGATGAAAATTTCCTTCTAAATTACTGTCTAAATATGACTACTTTGTCTAATCCTTATTGGAATTATTTATTTATAGAAGTCTGACTGTTTCACTCTTACATAGCAAAGCCCTTTTAAGGTGACCGTTCTTGCTAATATCCAAGGACATAAACCCAGTTACAAATGGAGTGAAAGGAAACAGGAATGTTCCTTTTCCTCTTTCCCTGACATCTTGACCACCTAGTTAAAAAAGGGGGCAAAGGCCTATGTATTTGCACATGTTAGGATGTGGAAAAAGGTTATTTTCTGTACATCTTTTTTTTTCTTTTAATAGGAATCCTGAAGCAATGAAAGCAGCTACTGAAGAAGTGAATAAAACATTAGAGAATGCTGGTCAAAAAGTCAGCTTTGGAGGCAGTCCTATTTGTTTGACTCGGATGCAGCTGAATGACCTGCCGGTACTGGGTGGGTGAGCTTGCCATGCTCCATTTCATTTACTGTGTCCCACTACTAACAGTAATGGGCAACATATATTATGCACCTAACTGAGTTCTAGGCATTAAGCTAAGTATTTCGTATGAGTTGTCTCACTGAATCCTCACAACAATCCTATGACTTAGGACTATTACTGTTTCTATATACCAAGAGAGGAACTGACACCTAGATGTTGAGCTACTGCCTGGGGATTGAATGATGGAGCCAACTGCAGTGTTAATGCAGGACCCTTAAGCCTGTGCTCTCAGTCACCACCCTGCATTGCCCCACCACGTCTCCCATATTTCTCTTACCGCTGACCTTATGGTTAATGGAAGCATCTTATTCATTTTTGTAAAACAAAGGCGGGGGGAATGTACCATCAAGAAACCACAATTAGCTGCATGGATTCAGTGGTGGAATTGAAGTAAAGGCTATCTGATTTTTTCTTTGTTTTGCTTTTCTATATTTTATAAAAATATAAAAGTATGATATGTTTATAGTAAGAACATTTTTTTTTTTGGTTTTGTTATTTTGTTTAAAGGAATGAAACCAATATGTGCTTTTAGGGGCAGTGTGTCTTTGCAGAAGGGACAGGAGCAGGAAGCTTAAGTTCCTGTTGAGCCTGACCTGGGAGATCTTGGACATGTCACTTCTCTTTTGGGGGCCTTACTTGTCTTATTTGTAAAATAAAGGTCTAACGTTCTGTGGTTTCATATACAATCATGTGCTGAGCACCTAAAACGTGGCAGTTAAAGGATAAAGCTAGAGGCCAGGCTGGACCTCTCATGAGATCTCTGTACTTCGGCCATTCTTGGGGTAGTTCTTGGTCCCTTTGCATGTTCACCAGATGCAGGGCATCACCATACAGCACCAGGTAGTGGACGGATAAAAACTGGAAGCTGCATTTAACATCTGGAAAATATATCTATATAAAACTGTTATCAGTATATTAAATCTCAAAAGTGATCAACTTTGAATAATTCACATACAGATGAGTTATTGATTTTTCCAATTTTATGAGATGTTTAGTATCATATAGAAACAAGGTTATTTTTTCATAAAACGTTGGAAACCTATTTCCCGTTAATGACCAAGAAGATTATATCTTTATCAAAAGATTATTATTAACTCAGATGATCAGGTTAAAAAATACATTCAGACACAATTGAATCATTGATAACAGCATAGTGGTAATAGAAAAAAACTTTGGGAAATTTTTATCTGACCAGCTTTTCATAGTTGGTTCATCTTTGTGTTATGGGCTGCCAGAAGTATTTTAGACTCTGTATGATGTGGCCTTCAAATACTTGATGTGTTCTTTTCCCTCCCTTCCTTCATTCCTTCTTTTCCTTTCTTCCTTTTAAAATATTTAGACAGTATCATCAAGGAATCTCTGAGGCTTTCCAGTGCCTCCCTGAACATCCGGACAGCTAAGGAGGATTTCACTTTGCACCTGGAGGACGGATCCTATAACATTCGGGAAGATGACATCATAGCTCTCTATCCACAGTTAATGCACTTAGATCCAGAAATCTACCCAGATCCTTTGGTAAGTGACTGCTCATCAAAGTTCAATATCTGGGTGATATCTACCCAGATCTAAATAAAGAGGAAGGTTATAGTTGTAGAATTGATTTGACCATTGTAGCCATGTTATGTCAGACATTCATATATTTTTAAAAATTTGGATGGTGGCCTGAATTTTTAATTTTTAGTCCTGGTAATTGTCATCACATAGTCTTTGCTCAATTATATTTACAGTCATGATAATAAAACAGCCACCTTTCTTTTTCCTTAAAAAGCACCTGCTCCCGGCCAGGCGCGGTGGCTCACGCCTGTAATCATAGCACTCTGGGAGGCCGAGGCGGGCGGATTGCTTGAGCTCAGGAGTTCGAGACCAGCCTGAGCAAGAGCGAGACCCCGTCTCTACCAAAAATAGAAAGAAATTAGTCGGACAACTAAAACTATATAGAAAAAATTAGCCGGGCATGGTGGCGCATGCCTGTAGTCCCGGCTACTCCGGAGGCTGAGGCAGGAGGATTGCTTGAGTCCAGGAGTTTGAGGTTGTTGTGAGCGAGGCTGATGCCACAGCACTCACTCTAGCCCGGACAACAGAGTGAGACTCTGTCTCAAAAAAAAAAAAAGCACCTGCTCCCAAGTCCAGGAAATTGGGGGCTAATATATTCACCCTTCTAGTCTGTAATGGGAACCGTTTTTTCTCGTTCTGCCTGGCTGAGAACTAATCATCCAGGCAGGATAGGAAGGATCACAAAGCTTTCTGGTTCAGTCAGTTCTTGTTGAGCTCCTGTTCCTTCTTACTTTCTGGTTCAGTGTGGAGTCTGTGCTAACTTACAAATGGAGTGGATTTAAAAAGAAAATTATTGAAGAAAGAGATATATTTCTTTAAAAATAGCTTAGAGGCTTGTTTTCTTTGTATTTTTATTGCAGACTTTTAAATATGACCGATTTCTTGATGAAAATGGGAAGACAAAGACCACCTTCTACAGCAATGGACTCAAGTTAAAGTATTACTACATGCCCTTCGGATCAGGAGCTACGATATGTCCTGGAAGATTATTTGCTGTCTATGAAATCAAGCAATTTTTGATTCTGATGCTTTCCTGTTTTGAACTGGAGCTTGTGGACGACCATGTTAAATGTCCCCCTTTGGACCAGTCCCGTGCAGGGTTGGGCATTTTACCACCATTAAATGATATCGAGTTTAAATATAAATTCAAACATTCGTGAAAATGTGGTTGGAAAAAGAAAACTCTAGATGAAATTACAGGACGGCAGAACACCATCACTAAACAGCTCCTTCGGACAAATGCATTTATAGTGGTGAAAGTGATTCAGCAGGTCCAATTCTGTTAGCTGATGCTTGCTTTGAATCTTAACATTTTGGTGACAGTTTCCAGATGCAATCTTAGACTGTGCTACTAAACAGAACTACTTTCTGGGAGCACAATAATTTGGTTTTATTTATAAGTCAATGAATGTTCATATAGCCAGGGACCGAATTTCATTATTTTCAGACGAAAACACCTTTTTTTCTTTTTAAAAATGAAGATATGTATTTCAATTGGCAGAATTTCTTTTTTCCTAAGGAAACGGCTTTATTTTTATAAAACCACTCAACAATTATGAAAAGTGTTCAAATTCACGTTTTAGTGAAACTGCATTATTTTTTGACGAGGGGTGAGGTTCTTTACGTGTGATCATATATCACAAAGGATATTTTGAAGGATTATACCATGTCTTTTAATAAAAAGGAAATATTTTTCAGCTTTCTCTACGTCCAGTATTCAGGGCTTTTAAAATGATGATCTTGATGTCCTGAAAACATGAAAGGTGGTTTTAATATTTTCCCTTTAGTTTTAATTTATTGTTGCTGGAAACTCTATGTCTGGTTTCAACTAACTTATCTATATTTTTATTTGATTCCATATTACTGAGAAGAGTTTTTTTCCAGAGATTAAAAAAGGAGTTTTTCTGTCATTAATAAATTTGCATCATTGAAAAGAATGTAGCGCTTATGTGATACGTTTTAAAAATTAAAACTGGATAAAAATGACCATTTAAAACTTTGGCTATGAAACATTCAGAGTTCATTAAGTGAAGCTTGACATTGTATTTTATTTAAATGCTTTTTATCTCTAAGTGACTTGCAGTTGAAAGAAAAATAACTTAAGGCCATATGAGAGTTTAAATACTGTGTACAGCAATGCTTTGATAAAATATTTTAAGTAATAGAGTTATCAGCTATATTTCAATTGATATTTCTGTATGTATTTATATGTAAATTATATTTACCTTTTTTCTTATACTATAGATATTAAGAAAATATTCTTAAATTTGACCATTTTGAAATGATTCATCTTTCAGAAATAAAAGTATGAATGTGCATTTTTTAAATTCTGAAATCTTCAGAGTGTTTAAAACATTCACCTACTGAAAAACTACAATAATTTTATTCAGGATTCATTCAAAATATTCGTATTTTCAAATATTTCAAAAATAAAGTAATCATTTACTCAAAAAACTCCCTCATACTACATAAAATCCATTAAAATTTTTAATCTTGTTATTTAATATTACCATAGAATTATCTCTTAAGTATGTTATTTTTTCATATCAAGAAAATTTAACCCATTTAGATGTGTTTCAAGATCAATAAAATTGTGTTTTATAGCAAAGTGTTATAAACTAAATTTCTAATGTGTTTTCCTAGTAGATTTTATGACTTTCCGAATGCATCCGTATATCTCTCCATATCTTTATTTTTGTATAGCAAGGGTTGTCAGTTGATAGCCCATGGACCAAAGGTGCCCTTCTTTGTACAGTATCAAAGCTAAGAATGGATTTAACATTTTTAAATGATTGAAAAAATCAGGAGAATATTTCATGACATGTGAGAAGTATATGAAGTTCAGACCTCCCCATCCATAAGTAAAGTTTTACTGGGACCTAGCACGCCCACGTATTTGCATTGTTGTCCAGGGCTGCTCTTGCGGTGCAGTTGCAGAGCTTCGTAGTGGCCACAAAGCCTCTGTTAAAATCTGGTCTTTACAGAAAATGTTTGCCAGCCCCTGTTGTACAGCAATCTCAGAGGCTATTTTTTACTATAATTTTATTAACTTAAAAAATGCATTGGTATATGAAATATTTTATCTTTTTCTTTTAAAGCATCTGATGAGAATACATTTAAAAAGCCATGGAAATAATTTTACCTTAAACAACATTAACTTAGACCTTTATTGAAAGCTAAACCATTCCATTTAGAAAAGAGGTCTTTATTTTTAGGTCTTTATTTTTTGAAGGCACCTAAACTAACACATTAACTGCCCTGTGAGTTGTATTTAATTCACTCTAGTTTTGAGCCTGGGACCTTGTGAAGCGTATGTAACTCACACGTCTCTTTACCTTGGGAGCTGCGTGGTGCACATGCAACTCATGCTGCCATGCTGTAACATACATGTTATGTGATGGGCGGGCCCCTGGGCAAAACCCTGCAGTTAGTTCATGAAGATCTTGCTTGTTGATGTTCTTATTGTTACAATTAATATTGACGATTTAATTCTAAAAACGGGGATTAAATGAATAGAACTCAATAAATTTTAGTTTTCTATTTATTTTTACCTTTAAATTACCCTTAAGCCTGACAAGTCAAGAAAAACACTTTACCCTTATGAACTATTTTTCAAGTTTTCACATTACTTTTTACATTACTAATTTTCAAGTTTTTATATTATTTTTTGTCAAAGAAAACACAGGAAACAACAAAAAATAACAAATTTTTCATTAAATTAGAAAGGATTGTTTTGCTTTTAAAGTTTTTATTCTATTTTTGTTAAGAAAACACCGTGGGCCCAAGGAAAAAAAATTTTTTTTCTAGTGTGGCAATCAATGTGTTAAAATTACAGTAACCTGTTGTAGAAGAGATATTAATGCTTAAATTTATTCAAGATTACTGTGGTGCAGGTCCAGGCTCAACACCTCACACGTGTCATCTCGTCGTGTCTTCATGAGAGTCCTTTGAGATTATTTTGAGATTTGTCTTACCATTACTTCTCTGTTAGAGAGAAGGAGGGAACTCCAGAAAGGTTGAGTCGCTGGCCCGAGGTCGCCATGCAGACAGGTGCAAGAGCTGGGAGGACTGGACTCCAGGTTGTTCCTACTCCAGGGCCAGAGTTCTTCACTTTGTGGCAAGTCCAAGTGACAGAGTGTCTTGACTCAGGTCATGGAAAAGAGAAGCCACAGCAAACAAAATCCACGATGGCATTTCTGTCCCTAAATCCCCTGTTTGGGAGTGTCACTCGGTCAGAAAGCAGGGGCATTGCAGCTGCCAGGCTCAGGCAGCCCAGGGCGGCCAGGCAGGAGGCTGAGGCCCCTGAGGCTGTGAATACCTACTGGGTAATCAGAGACGATACTGTGCTGTGCTCACCACCACCCAGGACGCTGTTTCTTCAACTCGCCAACAGCTTGGCAAGTTGTTAACTGTGCAATCTCATGCTGTTCCTCTCAGGATCAGTGGTATACATTTTCGAGGTGGTGGGATTAAGGTTTTCGCCTTGGTCTCATTAAGAGGTAGTGGAATCCAGCTTCTTGCCAGCATCTTCTCCATATCACCTTGGTTGATACCAACTTAGAGAGTGGGACCGATGCAGGGAGGCCGAGACAGCAGCACACAGGCTGCACAGACCATCAGAAACTACTCCCAGTCCTCTGGTCTTGGCTCTCATTTTAGTTAGAAACTTGCATTCGCTGGAAGAGGAGTCGTTTTTGTTTCAAAGGTTGCGTAGCGAGTGATAGGGTGGGCCTGGGTCTAGAAACCTCCTGTCCACACATCAAACGCTGTATCCCCTGAACCAACCATGTACATTCAGCATTAAGGTCCTCACCTTCCCAAACACAGGCAGTAGGTTTCATCGACTCCACAAAGTCCATTTCTTTGTCTCTAAAGCTATATGTAAAAAAATAATGAATAAAATAAATAAACCAAAAATAAAAAAAAATTCATAATCTTTCACGTGACTATATATAGGCAAATTGCCCAGTTTTATTAAAAAAAAGTGTACACCCACAAGCCTTGGTATATTCAATTCCATTTTAAAGAATCATTTCTCATTGAAAGTTATCCAGTGTTTGGTGGCTAAATTAATCAGAATAGAATCAACACTTACCAGTTCTAGAGCAATTTATCACAGATTAAGAGAATGACAGTTGTGAGGATTACAGAGCTTGTATGAGAGTTTATGAAAGAAGAGGGTGATTCCAGGGGGAGGCTGATCCCCTGCCCCCACTTGCTATTTTGTAAAATTTCAAACCATAAGAAACGGTTAAAGAACACAATGAATAACGACCCTTCACTGTCACCTAGATTCACCAGTTATTAATACTTCACCACATCTGCTTTTACTCACAAGGACAGTTTAAAAAGTGATCTTTGTTCAGGCTTTCGTATGTAATTTATTTTCCTTTCAAGTTTCCAAGTTGGAGTTTTAGCTCTGGCTCCTCTGACTCTTTGGAGAAGAGCAAGGGATGGAGGGGCCAGGAGGGGGTCGGGGGTGTTGGTTGTCTTCTTTTTCCTGTTGCCAACGCGGCATCTAAATGTAACCTTTTGTTACTTTTCTGGCAAGAAACCAAGTGAGATTCATTTAAACTCTGCTAGAAACAGAATTTGTTGTTTTAAAACACAAAAATACATACATGTAGGGAAATATGCGCAGGAATAACGTCACAGCTTTTCTGAGAGTGTGCTGGTGAGAGGCTGGTGGGGGGCAGCGGGGAGCGCAGTGCTGACATCCCCCTGAAGCGCTCGGTGCTCCGGGTTGTGCGTCAAGGGCCAAGGGACAGACGTTAGGAGTGAGATCAGGTGTCCCAGGGAGTGCTTTGGCCACAGAAACATGGCACTCAAGGAGGCTCAGCAGTTTCTCAGAAATTTGGCTGGAAGTGCCTTCACTGCATCACTCTTTTGGAATGATTCCAAGGAATGCCTGTTCCCCAAGGAGAGGAATTGCGTTTTATTCAACTGTGTAGCCCACCAAAGCTCCTAACTGGTGTCTCGTGCATAGTAAGAGCTCAACCGGTTGGAGACGGTGATGGAGTAAACGAAGGGTTTGCGTGGGGGCGTTCTGCACTCTGGGCCCTCTGTTTTTCTCTTAGCCCGGGCTCCGCCGACTTGCCAATGCTTTGTTTGGTTGCTTTAGTAGCAGACCTGATCGTTTGTCTCTATCGATCTCCTGCCCTACTGAAACGTTGGGAAAGAGTTACACACAGAATTGAGAACATAGCTGGCCAGTGCTCAGGCTCGTGTTGCGTGACTATTTGCTGAAACGTAGCGGAGGCGGAGAAGGCCTCAGCCCCGCGGGCAGCTGGGCAGGCTGCCGGGGGAGCTCAGAGAGACAGAGAGGCGGCCCCGCCAGCACTCACAGGACGGGCTGGGGCACAGGCTGGGTGGGAGCTGGACGGAGTTCTCTTTGTCCTAGTCAGACATTAATTTACTGAATCTCCTATTTATTCTCTATTCTGTTATTCAGTGAAGTCTCAGAAATGTTCAACCTGCTGAAGGTCTAGGCCTATTTCCCATTTTAATCAGGCCTCTGCTCTGTGGCCCAGTGAAGGAACCTATTCATTGTATAGTTTTCTAGGGCTGGAGGATGTGGTGTTGGTCACTGCTTAGATTTCTCCCATTTATTTATTTGATTATTTGAGACAGGGTCCTGCACTGTCGTCAGGGCTTGGGGACAGTGGCGTGATCATAGCTCACTGCAGCCTTGAACTCCTGGGCTCAAGCAATCCTCCTGCCTCAGCCTCCCAAGTGGCTAGGACTACAATACAAGCATGCGCCACCACACACAGCTAATTTTTTCTATTTTTTGTAGAGACGGGGCCTCACTCTTGCTCAGACTGGTCTCAAATTCCTGAGCTCAAGTGGTCCTCCCACCTCAGCCTCTCAGAGCACTAGGATTACAGACATGAGCCACCATCCCCATTCTTTATAGGGGTGTCTTGTTGCAGGTTTCCTACCCCGACCCCAGCCTGGATTGTCAGGTGAATATGCAGGGAGGAGGAGATGTTGTCCTTTGATTTCAGAGATCTCCAGATCAAGAGGAAGCACACCTGACTTGATGGAGTCTATGCCAGAGATCCCACACTTTTAGAAAGGTGGGCACACCCTCCAGGGCATCTCCCCTGGGAAGAGGGTGAATGTGTTTCATAAGTGAGAAGAAGAATAGAATTGTTATGAGGTGATCAGAGGGGTGTATTGTTGCAGAAACAATGTTATAGGTTTACCAAATTCCATTCCATCACCCCTTTCCTAGGTAGACAGGAATACTGTGTGTCCTGGCTTGCCCTACAGTTAGGGTGGGGCCAGTGATTGGGGATGGCTAACAAGATGAGGCCATCAAGTGCTGTAAGTCACTCCCAGCCTGGCCTTTGGGAACTTTCCTCAAGAGCCACCAGTTCTCTTCTTCCTTGCTATGAGGACCTCAGATCTTATGTGAGAGGCAGCAAAGCTCCCCGACAGAGATGGAGAAGGCCCACCCGACCACAGTGGATGTTGCCTAAGTGAAAAATGAATCTTTATTATGCTGTCACCAAAACTTTGGCACATCCAAGCCTTTTCTGAATAATGCTGAAATTACCTTACTGTTTTTATGTTTCTCTTTCTTTATTTCCATTCTGATCTTCCTTGATATTTACTTTCATAATGATTTTTCTTTTAAATTACAGCCAGTTCCATGTTCTCACTCACATATTTTGCTCTACAAAACTTTGTAACAAAGAATTTAAGAAAATGAGTCAATTTACCATAGCATCAAAAGGAATAAGATACATAGGAATAAATGTACCCATGGGAGTAGAAGATTGTCCTCAAAACTATAAGACATTGATGCAAGAAATTGGAGAAGGCACAAATAAATGGAAAGGTAGTCCACCCACGTGGAGTGGAGAAACTGTTAAAATGTCTGTACTACACAAAGTGGTTCACAGTTTCAATGCAGTACTTATCAAAATTCCAGTGACATTTGTCACAAAAATAGAAAAAAAATCCTCAAATTTGTATAGAACCACAAAAGACCCTGAATAGCCAAAGCAATATTGAGAAAGAAGAACAAAGCTGGAGGTGTCACACTCCCTGATTTCAGACTATATCACTAATCAAAACTGTATGGTGCTGGCATAAAAACAGACACATAGACCAATAGAACAGAACAGAGAGCCCAGAAATAAACCCACACATATATGGTCAGCAAATCTTAAACAAGGGGACCAAGAATACATGATGCAGAAAGGGAAGTCTCTTCAATAAATGGTGCTGGGAAAACTGGATATCCACATGCAAAAGAATGAAATTGGACCCCTGTCTTAACATGATACACAAAAATAAACTCAGAATGTACTAAAGACTTAAGTGTAAGTTTTGAAACTGTAAAACTTGTAGATCAAAACATAGGGAAAAGTTTCCTTGGCATTGGTCTTGGCTATGATATTTTGGGTATGACAAAAAAAAGCACAAACAACAAAAGCAAAAATAAACAAGTAGGACTACATTAAACTAAACCTCCTGCAGAGCAAAGGAAAAAATCAACAACATGAAAAGGCAGGCTGGGCACGGTGGCACATGCCCATAATCCCAGCCTCCTAGGGAGGCCTAGGCAGGAGGATTGCTTGGAGCCAGAAGTTCAAGACCAGCCTGAATAACACAGCAAAACCCCGTCTCTACAAAAAACAGAAAAATCAGTCAAGTGTGGTGGTACACACCTGTAGTCCCAGCTATTTGGAAGGCTGAGGCACAAGGATCGCTTGAGCCCAGAAGTTTGAAGTTGCAGTGAGCTGTGATGATGCCACTGTACTCTAGTCTGGGCAATGGAGCAAGACCCTGTCTCAAAACAAAAACAACAACAACAAAAAAGACAAAAAAGAAAAGGCAGTCTACAGAATGGAAGAAAATATTTGCAAACCATATATCTGATAATGGGTTAATATCCAAAGTATATCAGAAACTCATTTCTCAGTAGCAAAAAAAGCAAATAACCTGATTTAAAAATGGGCAAAGGACCTGAATAGACATTTCTCTAAAGAAGACATACAAATTATCAACAGGTATATGAAAAAATGCTCAACATCACTAATCATCAGAGAAACGCAAATCAAAACCACAAAGAGATATCATCTTATACCTGGTAGGACGGCTATTTTCAAAAAGACAAGAGAAAACAAAAGTTGATGCAGGTATGGAGAAAAGAGAACTCTTATACACTGTTGGTGGAAACGTAAATTAGCACATCCATTATGTAAAACAGTATAGTGGTTCCTCAAAAAATTAAAAGTAGAACTACCATATGACCCAGCAATCCTAATTATGGGCATATATCCAAAGGAAATGAAATTAATATCTCCAAGGGACATGTGCACTCCCATGATGCAGCACTATTCACAATAGCCAAGATACGGAATCAACCTAATTATCTTTTGATAGATACACAGATAAAGACAATGTAGTTTATACATTTAGTGGAATATTATTTAGCCACAAAAAGAAGAAGATCTTTCCATTTGCAGGTAAATACAAGATAGATGAACCTAGGCATCAATGTGCTGTGTGAAATAAGCCAGATGCAGAAATACAAATATTGCATGATCTCACTTATATGTGGAATCTAAAAAAGTCGAACTCATGGAAGCAGAGAGCATAATAGTGGTTACCAGGGGCTGGTGGTAGGTGGTAGCTGGGAGTGGGTAGGAGGAAGACATGTTGGTCAAAGAGTATAAACTTTCAGTTATTTTTTTTCATCTGGAAAACTTTTATTTATTTA
>NW_012153174.1:3300782-3307974 GCF_000956105.1 Propithecus coquereli
CTTCTGCACAGTCAAAGAAATTGTCACAAGAGCAAACAGACAACCTACAGAATGGGAGAAAATTTTTGCATGCTACAAATCTGATAAAGGGCTGATAACTAGAATCTACTTAGAACTCAGGAGAATCAACAAGAAAAAATCAAACAACCCTATCAAAAAGTGGGAAAAGGACATGAACAGAAACTTTTCAGAAGAAGACAGAATCATGGGTAAAAAACATATGAAAAAATGGTCAACATCACTAATCATCAGGGAAACTTTCAGTTATAAGATTAATAAGTTCCGGGTATCCAAGGTACAGCATGAGTAGTGTTGGATGTGTTAATAAAAGGAAGATAGCATAAATATCTATGCATATCTAGGGCCCTCCCTACTCGCACTTTCCTCTGGGTGAGCAGGTGAATGACAGACTATAGGGATCTCAAAACAAATCTCAGCCCCTCCTGATAAGCTGCAGGCAGTGGGTCCCTTGGACGGGCAGATAACAATATTCTACCTACCCAGCACCTATAGCACCCATGCAACCAGAATGATTCACACTGGACTGCTGGCCGAATCCAGCATGATTTTAGTCTGACATTTGAGAACAAGGCAAGGCAAAAGTATGAAATGTGTTTTTTTTTTTTTTTTTGGTGCTCCCTTCCTCGTTTCATGGTGCCCATCTTTCAGGAAAGAGTTGAGGGCTGCTGCGGTGCTCATGCTATACCAGCCACGGGGCTAGGAGCAGTGACTTATAGAAATAAAGACTCACTCCCTGCCTTCAAGGCATTCAGAATCCAGTGCAATCATTTCAGAAGCCCAGAAGAATCTAATTCCAAGTCCCCACATACCTACAGGTGATTTGAAATATTATGATACTTTTTGGGTGTCAGTATTTAAAGTGTAACTTCTATTAATAACTGCAGAAAGAAAAGGCTTCCCCCTGCATTACAGGATTCCTAAGGGCACCTGGGTGATACTGGTTCAGGAAGGTGAAGATGTCTTTCTACCATCCTGCACTCAGAATTCAGGGCAACTGCTCGCTGGCCTTGTTTCAGGGACATGGTGGTTGCCTTTTCTATTTGACTGCTCTCTTACAAAACGGGAGGGGGTGTTTCTTTTGAAGATGTTTGCTTTATTCATCGAAACTCTTTAGCCCTTATCAACCCTTGCTTGTCATATGAATCCTGCAAAACGACCCTGAGCTCAGAGCTCCAAACTAATAGCTCTCGCTGGAGGTCTTCCAATGCTGTCTCATGGTGTTTGAAATTTTGGCGGTGACCTAGAGTCAATAGTGGCTTACGAAGTGTTCACCTTGGTTACCTCTGGTGAAATGATGTAACGATTGCTATATTCTTGGTAAATCAAACAGCCTTTAAATCTAAAGTCACTTAAGGATAATGGCAAGGCTGATGGGTAAGAATGTAGAAAACCGAACTCTTGTTCAAATATAGCATAGTTAAAATATGCACACACACACACACACACACAAATTTAAGTAATGCTTTGCATTCATACAAAATAAGAACAGAGAAAAGCGTTTTCAAATAATAAAAAATATCCAACTCTAGTCGGCAAACTAAAAATGAAACAGGCCAAAGGAATTTGAGAAGAAACATGAGAATAAAAACAAAGGCTCAGTAGCCCCTTTTGCACTTATGGATGTATTTTTAAGACCACCTCAATTTATATTAATAAATACCACTGTAACATGTATTAATAATTCCCCCATAAAATATCCCTGCTACAAAGAATCCCATTAATACACTCTGTTGGGCTGGTGGCCAGGTGCCTACTTGCTAGATGAGGGCCTCACTCTTGTACCCAAACCTCAGATGGAAAAACCACAAATTTCTAAGTGTTGTGAGCACTGGGAGACCTTCCTGAATGGTCAAAATTGTGAATGCCAAATCCATGATTATGGGACAAAGACTTAGGGAAAAAAGAGTGATGACTCACAGATTAAATGAATCCTGGCCTCTATTCTGACTGATGGATCCTTCAAACACGTTCTTATGCTCAAAATTTATCCATAAAATGTACAAGTTGGGTGGACGAGATCCTATTATAGTCCCTCAATATTTCTAAGCCACACTAATAAATGTTGAAAAACTTAGTGAATCCACATGAAAACAATTTGATAATTTTGTAGGAATTTAAGAGAAAATTTCTGGCCAGAATATGTTAACTTGTATCAGACGCTAAGGAGATTGCGAATGGATTTCCAGCACACACACACACACACACACACACACACACACACACACACACACGAAGAAGAAAGAAAAGAAGAAAAGAGTGAAAGAAGAGTACAGCGAAGAGAGCAGATGGGGAAGGCAGACTGGCGTCATTATCTGCAGGTGATATTGCCACAGTGCCAGACATCACGGGGCCTGTACTACCGGGCGTGATCACTGTTCAGTCAGCAAAAGTTGTCCATAGAATTCCAGCAAGGTATGTGTGACCAGTGGATTTCTCTGAGAGATAAAATAGATAAAGGGAAGTGCAAATAAATTTAGGATTTAAGGAAGTCCTTGATAAGTTTCAAAAAAATTGAATCATCATGAAATTGTCACAGAAATAATCTTGCTTGAACATAAATAAGGAACTTGCTTGGAGTAAGTAATCAATACAGGACCACAAATAGCTAAGTGCCCTCACTAACTATAGGCCTTATGAAGAAATACAACTTCTAATTGTGATATCTTGTGCTGTTTTTTAAAAAAAAACCAAAAAAACCTAGAGGTTGTATTGTTGCTATATATTAATATATGACAAATGACCCCAAACCTTAGTGGTTCAAACAACAAACATTGACTCAGGGTTTGTGTGTGCCACGAGCCCAGCCCTGCTGGGGCTCAGGGTCTTTCCTGAGGCTGCAGTCAAATCAAGGCCGGAAGGGCTGAGAATCTGTTTCTGGACTCGCCCGTGTATTGTTGGCCGACCTTAGAGATCTGTGTCTTGGTTCACTCACGTGAGCTTCTTCATGGGGCTGCTTAACAGCATGGCAGCCGGCTGTCCCCACAGTGAGCTATTCAAGAGAGCAAGAGAAAGCACCCAAAGTGGACTCTGCAGTCTTCTTTGTAACCTATTGTATTCTATCCGTTAGAAGCAAGTCAAGAATGTCAGCCCACACCCAAGGCCATGGACAGCAGAAGGCAGAGATCGCTGGGGCCATCTTGGAGGCTGCCTGACACAGAGGCTGGAACCTGGGTGCCAGACCAGGGTGCCTATATCCACTTCCTGCTCCTGCACTTACTAGCCACGTGAGCTCTCTGTCTCTGTGCCGCGATTTCCTCACCTGTAGACAGGGGATAATAAAGCACTGAACTCAGATGGTTGTTAGGAGGAGCAAACGAGGGCTTGAGATACTGCAGAGTGCTGAGTGAGCCTTACAGAAGTTTGAGTTAGTACAAGAGTTTGCTTATTGCACTAGTTTTCAGAATGTTGTGGGAATAAAAATGGGAACTTTCGGTATTAGTTTATATAGTGGGCAGTATATTGGTTAAGTGCATTATCCAGAGAGGTGACACTGAAGGAAAAATGAAATGGTTCAATATCGAGAATGGCAGAGCTGTAAGTAGCTTCCCAGGCAGAGTGTCGCCGAGCCTGTCTCTCACGGTGTGGGAGAGATGTGGGGATGCTGCAGGGTAGGGTGAACCAAAGTCTCACCATGACAAGTCCTGCAAGTCCAAATTCTCAGAACCTGAAGAGCAGCAGCTTTGCCCTATTTCTGATGTCGCCACTCCTACGCCTAAGGATAAACCGCTTAACTTTGCCCTTCAGAAAGAATATGTTTGAGAACTGTTCATTTTAGCCCAAGGCCACAGAATTCCAACAGGACCAAAGTCAAAGTAAACATATCTTTGCAAGTCATTATTGATTTTAGGGGATGGCTGTGCCTCCCTTCTAGACTTGAAAACCATGCGACTGCCAGTAAAGAGAACTTGGAGGGCACTGCCGTGGCCAACTGCCAACTTCTTACAGGCGGTCATCTATGAGGTACAGAGGTACATCTCCCAGAATAGGTCTTCTCCAGATCATAGCAGTATGAGAATTTTAAAGATTTCATTACTCTTCACTCTTTCCTCCCACACGTGTGTTCAGAACAGTGGCTACATAAATCACCTAGAAGTTATTGTAATTGGGAAAGTTTAGTGCTGGGAAGTGACATAAGAATTCTATTGAGATTTTCATGGATTAGAACTCTTGATTTATTCAGCCAGATTGAAGCCTCAGGGGTTGAATTTTACCCAATATTTAGAACTGATTATTATAATAATAGTAAATTTATTGCATGCTTATTATGCATTAGACACTAAACTGAGGGCATTCACGGATTGTCCCTTTAACCTTCACAACTACCGGGTGACATATGTAATGTTATTATCTCCTTTAGCAAAGGAGGAAACAGACTTAGAGAAGTTAAATAATCTGTGATGACTAAAGAAAATCTGACTTCAAAGCCCATGCTCTTTACCACAATGCTAATGGTTAAACAATAAAAGAATTTAGAATTCTCAAACCGACTGATAGACTGTGTGCATGAGATTTCTTTCTGATTTGTAGGCTACCCTCTCTGAAATAACAGAAAAGGGTGTGTCATGAATCCCCTAGCACTGCTCCATCCCACCCCTTCCCTAGTAGGCCCCATTGCAAAGCCCCAAAGACATTTTGTTGGGGTTCAAATGGGGGAAAGGCAGAATTTATTTAGTAACTGTTGGCTTGGGGTTTCTTTGAGACCCACGGCTTTTCTTGAGGACATAGTATTAATTTTGGGATGTCTGGATTCTCAGCAGGGCCAGATCACTAAAGACCAACACTAAGATGCTAAAGATGTCAGGCAACCAAAATCTACGTCTCAACTCATCAGCCGCTGATTGTGGTGAGTATGGTGAAGGAATCCTCTCTGAGGAGAGAAAGATCTGAGGTATACCAGCTAGGTCTGACAAAAATGGTTAAGGGGAGAAGGAGAGTGACATTGCTTTTCTTCCTTTCCTGAGCCCTCCTTGAGTAGAGGTGAGAAAAGGGCAGGGATGGAGACTGGGACAAAAGAGTCAAGTACAAAGAGCTATAGCACTGGAGACTCTACAGATGATGAGGCCACAGAGTGGTTTGCTGTGTTGTGTTCTAGCTGAGACTATGGTGCAGCAAGGCTTAGATAACTGCAGTAAAAACTCCGATTCAACCAATAATCAACTATTTGAAAAGGAAATCAAGAATCCAATCCCATTTACAATAGCATCAAAAAGCACTTAGGTGCCTGAGAAAGACTAGGCAATAAAAAAAAATACTTCAGAACAAATTTAACTGAGGCAATAAAAAATCTGTACACTGAAAACTATAAAACATTGATGAAAGAAATTGAAGAAAACACAAATACATGGAAAGATAGTCTATGTTTATGGATTGAAAAAAATCAATATTGTTAAAATGTCCATACTATCCAAAGTGATCTACAGATTCAATGTAATCCCTATCAAAATTCCAATGACATTTTTCACAGAAATAGAAAAAACAATCCTAAGTTTATATCGAACTACAAAATACCCTGAATAGCCAAAGAAATCTTGAAGAAAAAGAACAAAACTGGAGGCATCACACTTCTTGATCTCAAAATTTACTACAAAGCTATAATAATCAAAACAACATGGTACTGACAGAAACACAAACATAGACCAACAGACAGAATAGGGAACCTAGAAATAAATCTATACATCTACAGTTAATTGATCTTTGACAAAGGTGCCAAGATCATACAATGGGGAAAAGACAGTCTCTTTGATAAATGGTGCTGGGAAAACTGGATACCCATATGCAAAAGAATGAAATTGGACACTTATCTAACTCCATACACAAAAATCAACTCAAAATGGATTAAAGACTAGAAGTAAGCCCCAAAACTGTAAAACTACTAGAAGAAAAATTAGGGGAAAAGCTTCTTCACATTAGTTTTGATGAAGATTTTTTGAATATGACCTTAAAAGCACAGACAATTAGAATAAAACTAGACAAAGACGAGTGCACCAAATTAAAAATTTCTACACAGCAAAGGAAACAATCAACAGAATGAAGAGACAATCTACTGAGTGGGAGAAAATATTTGCAAACCATACATCCGATGGGGGTTAATATCCAAAATATATAAGGAACTCAGCAACTCAATAGCAATAAAGCAAATAACCTAATTTAAAAAATGGGAAAAAGGCCTGAATACACATTTCTTAAGAGAAGACACACAAAAGACCAACAGGTATATGAAAAGGTATTCAACATCACTAATCCTCAGAAAAATATAGATTTTTGTTTTGTTTTGTTTTTATTTTTTCCTCAGAAACTGTGACTAGAAATGTCACATATGATTACAGGTGTAGGTGGAAAGAAAGGTGGCAATGCAGCAGGAGCAGGTACACTGGATATAGGAGCCATTTGCTTGTAAAAATTCACTTCTGACTTTAAAATACACTTGAGTCAGACATCATATATACAACTTTCACAAAAACAATATATATCTAATCAAAATAGAAAATTCTGAATACATAAAATCAAAAAATAGAAGAAATTAAAAATTAAAAGTATCTCATTCTCACTATCATATCCAGAAGATTTTATGTGGAATTCTAGCATTAAGTTCTTTCTTTTTTTTTTTCTGCTTTTATTTATTTATTTTTATTTCAGGATATTATGAGGGTACAAACATTATGGTTACATTTTATGTCTTTGCCTCACCCAAACGAGGGTTAGAGGCATGCCCTTCCCCTCTACAATGCTCCCCGTGTCCTTTAGTTGTGGGTTTATGTCCCCCAATCCCCCTAATCCCTGGGGAGTATTACTGACATGTGAGCACCCTACCATTCAACAGTTAGTACCAATTTGATGGTGAGTACAAGTGGAGCCCGTTCTTCCGATCTTGTGATACCTCACTTTGGATAATGGGCTTAAATTTAATCCAGGAAAATATAAGAGGTGCTAGATCACTGTCATATCTTATGATTGAGTAATATTCCATTGTATACATACATCAAATTTTAATAATCCATTCATGAATTGATGGGCATTTGGGTTGTTTCCACATCCTTGCAATAGTGAATTGTGCTGCCATAAACATTGAGGTACAGATGTCTCTATAGTAGCATATCTTTTGCTCTTTTGGGTAGATGCCTAATAGTGCTATTGCTGGATCGAATGGTATTTCTATTTTTAGCTCTTTGAG
>NW_012153174.1:3309370-3309715 GCF_000956105.1 Propithecus coquereli
ATTGGCAAAGAGCGAGAGTTTGATCTCATCTGTCCCCATTTGGACACCCTTAATACCCCTCTCTTGCCTAATTGCTGTGGCAAGGATTTTGAGAACTATGTTGAGTAGAAATGGAGATAGAGGGTAACCTTGCCTGGTTCCAGTTCTAAGTGGGAATGGTTTCAATTTTTCCCCATTTAATATGTTATCGGTAGTGGGTTTGTCATAAATGGACTTGATAATTTTAAGGAATGAGCCATCTATGCCTATTTTGATGAGAGTTTTTATCATAAAGTTGTGTTGGGCTTTATCAAATGCTTTTTCGGCATCTATTGAGAGAATCATATGGTCTTTGTTCTTGCTTTT
>NW_012153174.1:3311324-3316291 GCF_000956105.1 Propithecus coquereli
TGCTATTTTAAAGCTTATGTTATCTGAAACTAGTATAGCTATTCCTGCTTTCTTATGATTTCCATTTGCCTGGATGATAGTTTTCCATCCCACGACTGAAGGCATCTTTGTAGATTAGATGCATTTCCTGTAGACAGCAGATACTAGGCTTGTGGATTTTTATCCACTCTGCCAGTCTGTGTCTCTTCAGAGGACATTTCAAGCCATTCACATTTATTGAGAGGATTGAGATTTGTCGTAGATTTCCATTCGTATTGTTGGGTGAAATCGTGTTGTTTTGTTTTTGCTCCTTGAGCCATCATGAAGTCCACGTTCTAGGCTTTAACTGTTGAATGACTTTACTTTGAAGAGTGTCTACTATGCTGTTCAGTGTGTAATGCAGGTCTGAGTACTTCCTGTAGGGCTGGCCTGGTCTTTGCAAATTCCATCAGTGATTGCTTGTCTGGGAAGGACTTTATAATTCCCTCATAGATGAAACTTAATTTTGCCAGATAAAGAATTCGGGGTTGGGCGTTATTCTGTTTTAGTAGATTAAGGATAGGGACCCAGTCCCTTCTGGCTTGTAGGGTTTCAGATGAGAAATCAGCAGTTAGTATGATTGGCTTTCCTTTATAGTTTATTTGTTGCTTTTGTCTCACTGCTCGGAGAATTGCTTCTTTCGTGTTTACTTTGATCGGTCTAATAACTACGTGACGTGGTGATTGCCTTTTCACATTGAGTCTCCCAGGTGTTCTGTGTGCTTCTTGTATCTGGATATCAAGATTTTTGGCCAGGCCTGGGATATTTTCCTCCAGTATTCCATAAAATAAGTTTTCCAGCCCTTGTACATCTTCTTCTTCTCCCTCTGGAAGACCTATGATCCTAAGATTCGGTTTCTTTACATACTTCCCACATTTCTTGTAAGTTTTGGTCTTGTCTCTTGTTTCTGAGTTCTTTTTCTTCATCTGATTGGTTCAGCATGTAGACATTATCTTCAAGCTCTGAGATTCTTTCCTCTGCATGATCCATTCTATTCTTGAGGCTTTCCGCTGTGTTTTGAAGTTTCTTGAATTCCTTCTTCATTGACAAGCTTTGTGCTTGGTTTTTCCATAGTATTTTAATTTATTTGGAGAATTTTTCATTAATTTCCTGGATTGTTCTTGTGCTTTCTTTATGTTGGGATTCTATTTTCTCTTTAATTCCATTGAGTTTCCTTACACTTCATAATCGGAATTCTTCCTCTGTCAGTTTAATCATATCATATATGTTGGTATCAATTGATGGAGATCGAATAGTTTCTTTTGGAGGTGACTTTTCTCTCTGATCTTACCTGTTTCCTGTGTTCTTTTGCTGAATCTTTCTCATCAGGCTACTTTGTCAAGGACTGGGGGTGCTGGGGGACTGGTTCATGGACTTAATTTTGGGACTCTGAGGGGATGTTCCTTGGCAGAGCTGAAGAGATGTACTCTGGTCCTGTATTGTCTTAGAGGGATTTTAGCCTGTTGGGTTATCTCTGGCCTGTTGTCTTCACCTTCTGCTTATGGAGATTAGTGAGTTTCTTTCCCTTGCTTAGATTCCCAGGAGTTGGATCACTTTTGTGTGTGTGACTCCACGATCAACCACTTGGTTGAGGTGGAAGGCACTGTGTTGAGCTATGAGGTTACTCTCTCTTTTGTTGCTTGTATTTTGCGTGGAGGAGTCGGTTATCAAGCTATTCCAGTACCTTTGTATTGAGCTCTAAACCCCCAAAGGGGGCATACAAGAGCCTGAGTCTTTGGGGAATGTTTTGCCACTCCCAAGGGATACTTGAGCCTTGTTACCACTTTAGATGTGGTGAGAAGAGCAGCAGGAATCGGCGTGCCTAAGACAGTATACTTCAGAGGTTGCTTGATCTGCAGCTAGGAGAGAGCTGCTAATATGAGCTGCTAATATGTTATTCAGGGCTCTTTAGGCACTCTTGTGGAGCAGCTCCTGATGCGTGTGTCAATTGGTGCAATTGCCAAGGACTGTGGTCAAGATTTTCCTTCCCAGACCACAAGCCCCTAAGATGACAACAGCCTGGGCACCAAGGACAAGCCTTTGTGTTATGGTCTTATCAGATGATCAAAACCAATCAGCTGTACCAAGTCAACAAACTATCCCCTTTTTCTTAGATCCAAGGTCACACAGATTCAAGTTAGTCCTATGGGGAAAGCATTTTTTCTCCTTTCTCCCTTCCTTCAAGGGTGGAGTCTGTCCTGGAGTGCTGTGGGAGGGGCGTTGGCTGAGACTGCCACAAGACCCAGCCCAGAAAATGTCTTCTCTCATTTCTCTCCTCCTCCTCCAGGGCAGGTTTTGCCATGCCAGAGGGGGAGATAACTCACCAGACTTGGAGAAGGGCACTTCCTGGGGCTACCAGGCGTCTCAGCTCAGGAAGTGACCACCCCTTCAAAGGTGGGGTTTGTCTAGTTGGTAGGAAGTGCACACCTCAGGGCTGCTGGAGAAGCCCTGCCTAAGGCCACTGAGGGACCCAGACCAGAAAGCAGCCTGCCCCACTACTCCTCCCCTGCAGATGTGGGGACAGTCCCTTTGGTACGAAATACCAGTGGCCTGATTGCAGCCAAGGGCCATCTGCAACCCCTGTGGGTCACAGCTCAGAAAGCAGCTTCCCTTGCTCCTCCATACCTCCAAGGGTAGCGGACTGTTTCTTCGGAAAGAGGAGCTGGCTACCAAGTCACAGCGAAGAGGTGACCACGTGTCTCATCTTGAAGAGTGGCCTCCCTGGTTACTACACACTCTTAGGGGTGCGAGCTGTCTCTTTGGTGCAAAATAGCCCAGCCACTGAGATGCAACAAAGGGGTGGCCGCGGTTGTGGAGATACACACAAAAAAAAAAAAAAAAAAAGAGAGAGAGAAAAAAGAGAAAGAAGAAAAAAAAAAGCGACCCCCTTTACTACTCCACCCAGTGGCGGACTCAGTCCCTTTGGCGTGAGGCATGGGTGGCGGGGCGAATCTCCTGGGAGTGGGGGCGGTATGTCGTTCTGGGTCACAGCTCGACAAGCAGCCTCCTTCAGTACTCCATCTTTTTGGTGCAAAGCGCTGGCGGCTGGGTGGAACAGGGGCTGCCCAAGACCACCTGGCAACTCAGCCAAGAAAGCGACCTCTCTCCCTTTTCCACCCTTTCAAGGGGGAGCTTGAGTCACCGGCTTGGACAGACTGTCCGCAGGGCTGAGAGAGAAAGTGGCTTCTCTTTTTACTCTCCTCCGTGAAGGGCGTGACCAGCTCTGCTGGGCAGAGGCGGAGGCGATGACTCAGACCGTTGCCTGGGCAACAGGCCCCAGTAATTTCAGGCTATGAACTCCCAAAATGGTGGCTGCCCACCCACTGAGAGTCAGTGCTGGAGGCGACTGCACGGGGCAGCTATCAGGAGCTGGGTTTGTCACCACTGTCTTCCAGAGCCGCCCGCTGAGCCCACTGCTTCCCTAACACACTGAGTCGCAACTGATCGGTAGAAGGGATCTGTACTCTGTCCCACCCTGCCCCGGCCAAATCTTCAGGGATTTCCAAGGGCAGAGCCTCCTTTACGGTGTTCACCTCCCCCGATCTGGTCCTGGCTGTCTCCTGAGGCAAGAAGTCTGTCTCCAAGCTCTCTCCTGTGGGCTCAGGAAGTGTCCAAACCAGGAAGTGGTCCACTCAGAGCAGTCCCTCCCTGTCCAAATCAGACCTAGCTCAGCACGCAGGAGAGTTCAAAATGTTTTCCACTTCCTGTCTCCACTCCCCATGGCCTGTCAGCCCTGCTACCACTTTGCACTGACTTCAGGAGCTTCCCTGCCTGCGTGGGTGTGGGGGTCGGTGGAGGAGGAGTCCTCCTCCTGTGGGTCAGATCACACTGCCCCGGCCAGCCGCCCACGCTCCACTCCCCACTGTATATCCCCGCTGTCCCAATTTTGTGGTCGATTCTCCGGTTCACCTTTTTTTTTCCGCAGCACTGCTTGTCCCTCGCTGCTTCTCTGCAGGTTCACGAAGCTGATCCTATGGGAGAGCGCCTCACTCGGTGTGGCTGTCCGCGTTCTTCACCTCCTGCTCTGGGAGCAGAGAGCCAGGAGGTCACTCCTAATCTATCATAGGAAAATATAAATTTAAACGATGTTAAGATATCATCTCACATCTGTAAGTATGGGTTTTAGCAAAAAGACAAAATATGGCACATATTGGTGGGCACGTGGGGAAAAGGGAACCTTGTATATTGTTGGTGAGAATGTAAATTTATACTGCTCTTATAGAATACAGTATGGAGTTTCCTTAAAAAAATAAAAATAGAACTATCATATGATCCAGCAATCCCTGTTCTAGCTATATATCCAGAGGAAATGAAAACAGTATGTTGAAGAGATATCTGCACTGCCTTGTTTATTGCAGCATTATTCACAATGGCCAAGATACAGAATTAGCCTAAATGTCCATCAATGGATGAATGGATAAAGAACATGTGATATATGTACACAATGGAATATTCTTCAGACTTAAAAAAGAAGGAAATCCTGTTATTTACAACAACATGGATAAACCTGGAGGAAATTATGCTTACTGAAATAAGCCAACCAGGCACAAAAAGACAAATACTGCATGATCTCACTTACACGTGGAATCTAAAGAAGTCAAACCCATAGAAGCAGAGAGTAAAAGAGTGGCTCCCAGGGGCTGGGGGTGAGAGTAGGGAGTGGGGAGATGGTGGGTAAAGGGTACAAAGTTTCAGATGGACAGGAGGAATAATGCCTGGAGATCTATCAGACAGCATCGTGATTATAGTCAATAACAATGTACTGTATACTTGAAAATTGCTGAGAGAATAGATTTTAAATGTTCTCACTACAAAAAATGATAAGGATGGGAAGGAGATGGATATGTTAATTAGCTTGATTTAATCATTCCGCAATGTATGCATTTATCAAAGCTTCATATTGTACACCTTAAATATATGTAATTTTTAATTTGTCAATTAAAAAATAA
>NW_012153174.1:3316341-3334298 GCF_000956105.1 Propithecus coquereli
CCCGCTGTCCCAATTTTGTGGTCGATTCTCCGGTTCACCTTTTTTTTTCCGCAGCACTGCTTGTCCCTCGCTGCTTCTCTGCAGGTTCACGAAGCCGATCCTATGGGAGAGCGCCTCACTCGGTGTGGCTGTCCGCGTTCTTCACCTCCTACTCTGGGAGCAGAAAGCCAGGAGGTCACCCCTAATCCATCATAGGAAAATATAAATTTAAACCATGTTAAGATATCATCTCACATCTGTAAGTATGGGTTTTAGCAAAAAGACAAAATATGGCACATATTGGTGGACACGTGGGGAAAAGGGAACCTTGTATACTGTTGGTGAAAAAGAAAAACAAAAATACTCCCATTCAGAAAAGAAGGAATACAGCAGTCACTACTCCATAGCAAAGACGAAATCTCATGGGGCAGGTATTAAAAGGAGTCTCTGCTGTGGCAGTGTGTGAGTGTGTGTGTGTCCTGTGTGTGTGTCCTCAGTAGACCCTGGTCATTCTCTCTATAAAGAAGACCGTGCCTGTCTTCTCTGGGGTCCCTGGATCTACCCTCTGGGCAATGGGTAATCATTATCCTCACAGTCACATCTGAAGTAGGCTTTGGGGAGGACCCCCTCCTTGAAGGCTGTTAAATACATGACCATTGAAGGCTCTTAAGGCTCAGTCAGGACCTGAAGCCATTCTATTTCCTGCCACATGGAAAAAGCTGGTATGCACGGAGCGAAGGGTGAGGCTGCCAGACAGAAGCAGGTGCTGTGAGAGAGAAGGTCTCGATAGCATGGGAGCTTCTGGTTCCAGCTGTTCTCTCACCCCCAGCAGGTCCTTCCCCTCCAGCTCCTCAGGTTCTCTGTAGATTCTGTTAGACACTGAGTAAGTCACTGGCCACCAAGAGTCTTCAGAATAAAATTATTCAACGAACCTGACCATTAAGGACATTTTACTCAATGTCACAGACACTCAAGTGCTTGAGCCTGTTTTAGAGTTTTAATAATTTTTGCACCATTTTCATTATATAGTATCCATTACACATCACCAAGGCAAAAGGTCAAGTGTGGTAGCTGACTTATAAGCAGATACTTCTACTTAAAAGGAATAGCAAATGAAAATGGATCATAATACAGCAGCTTCTAGGTACCTGGATCTTGTTTCATAGGCTCAAGTTAAGTTTGTATCAGTAATAAAAACATCCATAAAATATAATTGGGTTAAACAAAATGTGTTACATACACAACATGGAATATTAGCCTTAGAAAAGAAGGGAATTCTATCACATGCTACAATAAGGATGAACCTGAGGACATTCTACTAAGTGAAATAAACCAATCACAAAAAGAAAAGCACTATATGATTCCACTTAAAGGAAGTACTTAGAGTCAAATTCACAGAAACAGAAAGTAGAATGGCGGCTGGAAGGAGGGAGGAATGAGGAGTTGTTGTTTAATGGGTATAGAGTTTCAGTTTTGCAAAAAGTTCTAGAGATGGATGATGGTGATGATTGCATAACAATGTGAATGTACTTAACACTACTGAATATTTAAAAATGGCTAAAATGGTAAATTTAATGTAACATGTATTTTACCACAATAAAAAAATGAATGGATGAGATCAATGTTCTGGAACCTTGCTGTTGTTAGAAAACAAATATATTTATTGATAAATTGGTCTAGATATTAGACCAGCTGCCCTTCCACACTGGAAATTTAAAAATTTGGTGATAGCTATTATCTAGGTGAGTGCATCTTGATTTTTTCCCCATTGTGGTACATATAGAAAACAACTCTATTTTAGACCCATGGGGGTAACTAGGGGGCCTGCTTGAAGCTTGTAATTGGCCAGGGGCTCTGGGTGTTCCAGTCACCCAACTGGCCTGCCAAGTGCCTCTCCCTGCCCTGCAGTCACCTTTTCACGGCACACAGCCTGGGAAGCTTCCATCTGCACGGTCTGTTCATATGGTAGTTACCTTGTTTGATGGCTTGATTCCAAAGCTGACAAAGCAAGTTTGTGTAAGCCAGAGCTCTAAAAAGATTAAGCAGTTTTGCTCAGGTTGTTGTTGTTTTGGAATCTGCTGATACTATCTGTAAAACCTTGAACCTCACAGGGAATGTGTACTCATCAGCTACTATTAGCTTGTCCTTAGATGTTAGTTGAGAGAGACTGGATTAAAAACAAGAATAAGTTTGCAGTCCCACCAGCCATGTATGAGTGTTTCTATCTCTCCACACCCACGCCAACATTTGTTGTTTTGGTCCTTTTTGATAAAGGCCATTCTCACTGGAGTTAAGTGATACATCATTGTGGTTTTGATTTGCATTTCCCTGATGATTAGAGATGTTGAGCAGTTTTTCATATGTTTGTTGGCCATTAGTCTATCTTCTTTTGAAAAGTTTCTGTTCATGTCCTTTGCCCTATTTTTGACAGGGTTGTTTGATTTTTTTTCTTGCTGATTTTCCTGAGTTCTGTATAGAGTCTAGTTATCAGTCCTTTATCGGATGTGTAGCATACGAATATTTTCTCCCATTCTGTAGGTTGTTAGTTTGCTTTCGTGATAGTTTCCTTGGCTGTGCAGAAGCTTTTTAATTTGATCAATCCCATTTATTTATTTTTGTTGTTGCTGTGATTGCCTTTGGGGTCTTCTTCATAAATTCTTTGCCTAAGCCAATGTCTGTAAGAGTTTTTCCAACATCTTCTTCTAGAATTCTTAGAGTTTCATGCCTTAGGTTTAAGTCTGTTATCCATCATGAGCTGATTTTTGTGAGAGGTGAAAGTTGTGGATCCTGTTTCAGTCTTCTACATGTGGCTATCCAATTTTCCCAGCACCATTTATTGAATAAGGATTCTTTTCCCCAGTGTATGTTTTTGTCTGCTTTGTCAAAGATTAGATGGCTATATGAGGATGGTTTTATATCTGGGTTCTCAGTTTTGTTCCATTGGTCTATGTCTCTGTTCTTGTGCTAGAATGTTTATAGCAGCACAATTCACAATTGCAAAGATATGGAAACCCAAGTGCCCATCAATACATAAGTGGATTAATAAAATGTGGTATATGTACACCATGGAGTTTTATTCAGCCACAAAAACAATGGTAATATAGCACCTCTTGTATTTTCCTGGATAGAGCTGGAACCCATTCTACTAAGTGAAGTATCACAAGAAAGGAAAAATAAACACCACAAGTACTCACCATCAAATTGGTATTAACTGATCAACACTTATGTGTACATATAATAATAACATTCATTAGGTGTTGAGCAGGTGGGGGGCAGGTGGAGGGGATAGGTATATTCACACCTAATGAGTGCAGTGTGCACTGTTTGGGGGATGGATGCACCTGAAGCTCTGATTTGGGTGGGGCAAAGGCAATATATGTAACCTAAACATTTATACTCCTGTAATATGCTGGAATAAAAAATAAAAAAATAAAAAAGTAAAAATAAAACAAGAATAAGCGTTTGTTGAATGTTAAAGTAGATAAAGCACAACTATCAGACCCTAAGAGATTACTGCTAGTATTTAGTATTACTTTTGGATACAAATACAAATATTAATTGCTTTAGAAAGAATTGTATCTTTCTATCCAACTTCCCACAGTGTCTAATGAAATAGCTTATCTTAACCTAGAATGGGTATTTTCTAAGTCATGTAACAAGGGAAGTGGATCCCTGAAATAGGGCAATGGCATTGTGCTGACATTTGGGTACATTAATTCCAAAACAAAAAACAGGAAAGAACTTCCTAGTGAGCTACCATAATGACTCTGTATCTTAGATCTGATGCTGTATGTCACCCTTCGAATCCATTTTGGTCTTTAGAAATGTTCTCTTGGGTATAAATGTTTATTTGAGAGAGATATTTCTGGAAAATGAAATTGTGGCACATGAAAGGTGTCATCAATTTCCCCTCTCCTGAGTCTGGGTGAGCTTAAGACTTGTTTGACCAGAAGTTATGCTGCATTATAAAATGTTAGGTTAGAAGAAGCCTTTCTCTTATAGAAATCCTGCTTTCTGTGTACAAAGGGTCAAATCCACCTGTGAGCTAAGATATACCCAAACAATGCTTCTGAAGACTCATAGGAGTTCTGTCTAGAGTTCAAAACTAAAACAGAAAGAACAAATTTCAGATATTTATCACAATGCTAGGGCGATAGGGAGAGCAGCATAGATGGAGTTAACCTAAGCTAACACACTGACTGCCACACTAGAAAAAAAATTTTTTTTCCTTGGAGGCACAGTGTTTTATTACGAAAAGAAAATAAAAACTTCGAAAACAAAATGATCCTTTCTAATTTAATGAAAAATTTATTTTTTTTATTGCTTTCTGTGCATGAGTTATATGCAACTTGCAAAATAGTTCACATGGCTCTCAAGGTAGAGTCATGTGAGTTACATATGCTTCATGAGGCCCCATGCTCAAAACTAGCATGAGTTAAATACAACTTACATGGCAGTTAATGTGCTAAACAAAGATAGATGATTCATCCAAAGAAGAGGATTCAAATGGTACTTAAGTAAGGTATAAATGACTAAGCAAAACATATTGTCTTTACTTGTTTTATCTCTTGCCATCCTGGTCACAATCCTCATGAAATCTCAAAATGTTACAAAGTTGAAAAAAATCTTTAGAAGGACAGATCAACATTCACTTTTTGTTTTGGGAGATATAAGTAGGCTTCTAAGCCACATGTTATTATTATGACCAAATGTTAATAGGAGTTTTGGGAGAGGACTCTAAGATCATGATAGTACCATTAGGGTAATTTTCATTAAATTCTAAAATACTTAAAAAGGGCTAGATCCCTTATGATATAAACAAATTTTAGAACTATTTTAGAACAAAAAAGATCTCTATTTTGCAGATAGTAGTAAGCAAATAAAAATCCATAGATGATAGACACATAAACATTTATTATTTATTATGTTATATAACATTTTACAGAGGTGCTTTGTCTAAGGTCTCACTGAGATAACAAGTGGTGGAATAAAGAATAGGATTCAGGTTATAGTCACGTTCTTTCGCCTACACCTGGCTGCATCTATACAGCACATTGTTCCTATGGAAACCCAGATAAGACACAGACATTTGAGAAATAAACAACTTCAAACATGTAATCTGACGAGTTCATTGCTATGAAGCTAATCTACCAGAATTTAACTGAAAAATTGGTCCGAGCATCTGAAGTCAGAGGTCATGCTGTTTTCCTTGGTTGTTCAACTGGTAGATATTAAGAAGTTCAAGGAAAGATTGCAAGAACTTCTTTTACACTCCAGCCTCCATTTCATCTTGGGTTCATATTTTGCTGGCCACACATTAGGCTTTATTAAGCGTTTGAAAAATAAATTTCAAATAAAGGACGAGGAGTCAAGTTGGTTCTATAGAGATATGTTAATGGAATTGAGGTTATTATTTCCTCCTCTTTGTCCTGTGACTTGGAAATGGTATACTTTTCAAAGCTTATAACAATAATAGGCTTATACAAAAAGGTAAATCCACGACTATATATATCTATTAGAACAAAGAGGTATCAGAAGTGAGGTGTGCATGTGTGTGTGTGTATGAGAAAGTTTAGAAATGTCAAACATTTTGTCACTAAAGAGCTGTAAAGCTTCCAAAGTCAACACAAGCCAGCAGGTGATATACGGGGCCTGGAACACCTCTGGACCGAACAGCCAAGATCAAGGCCATTTGCTGATAAGAGCAGACCTTGAACAGTGTTTATCAAGGTCTTTTTAAAAAAAAAAAAAAAAAAGCACTACAGCTATTTGGGAACACTGACACCAAATTGCACTTGCACGTAGCCTTGATCCTTTGTGTACTGGACCTCTTCGGTTTATATTGAGGTAGTTCCATATTCTTAGGTTTAAAAACTCTAGTTAAAGGACATTTAAAAAAAAAAAAAAAAACCCTGCAATGCTATAACCTCACTTTTGTTCAGAACAAGATCCAAACCATTATGTAATGGATGGGGAAAATGCTCTCTACTACAGCTTCTAAGAAAGGCAAATCCCATTGAATGAACTCCCAACTTGCCTTGTTCTGCTGGGGACCTCAATTGGTTTGGCTCGGGCTGAGTTTGCAATTAGAGGCAGAAAGGAAGTAATTGGCTCTATTTAGCAGAGAGAGAATTTGGAGTTCCAGGAAGCATCTACTCTCCCAACAGAGAGCACTGAGTCTCTGTGATGGCACAGGCCTGGGAGTGCGGCATGGAGAAGGCAGCCAAAGAAAAATCCCTAGCGAGGGACAGTTAGAAGGACTTTTGAAGTAGAAATGTTGAGTATTTTATTGCAGTTATTTGTAATGCTGTAATATTTCTTTCTCCTTTGCCTGCAGTCTCCTTTTATTAAAGTTGGCTGCCAATAGCAAGAAGGCCTTGTGTGCAGAGTTTTGTTTTTTTTCTAGGCTTTGATTTTTAGGGATGGTAGGGTGGGTGCAGAAACCACAGAGGTCTCTAAGTTCGATGTCTGTGTCCGTGTGGTATGAATAGGAAGCGCATATGGGCAGAGGGGTGATCGTGCATGAATGGAGCTAATTAAATGGAAGCAGGGGTTTCAGGCAAGGATGCTCGTGAAAATGGAGTCTGCTGGGAATGCGGAGGAATGTTGGGAAGGGCTTTTTGAATTCCACAGGATGTGGAATGGAAGTTTGAGCCAATCTTAGTAGGAATTAGAAGGAGGGGAAACTACAGTTACTTCTGGTAGAATTACCTTGTCTGTTTGCCTGTCCCTCTTTCTTTTTGTGGGGGGAGAGGAGTGTGGTTAATAAATATGGAAAAATATTTACATAACTTTTAATTTTATCGCCATTGGAAGATATTATTAGCTTCTATTTCATTTTGAAAATGAAGACACTAGAGGTCTGAGTAACTTTTCAGGAGTACCCAGGAATGAGTGGCAGAGCTAGCAGTTACTTGAGATGTGCTGGACTCCAGGGCAATGTTTATTTCACCAGGCTACATGGAAGTGGCACAAACTCTTCTGGAACCAAAGAAACACACACTTATGGGGACAGCAAGAAAGGCTGGGGACTTAACAAGACTAAAAAAGACTAAAAAATCTGTTTGCCATATATTAGCAATCCTAACAATATATTGATGTGTATTCAGATCCCTAAAAAATTAGTAGGAAGTTTCAAAGGAATTAATTACTTTTGCTATATCATAATTTTCATTTTATCTTTCAACATTGGTTCTTCACTGGAGTCAGTTTTCTTAGGTGAATTTGCTCCAGAAAATAGAATGTTTCTGCTCTTTTTACAGACCTTAGAGGAATTAGAAACTAAGTATAATGAAAATATGGAACAGCGTTATTGACAAATGAGTGGTGAGTGGGAACGACAATTAGGCTGCATTCGAATGAGAGTGTTAAATTGCCGCAAAAGTAAGAAAGCCAGTTAGATGGGAACTAATACAGATGAGATGGGATTTCAATCACAATCATGAGCAACTGAAAAATTTGAAGATTAAAGATCACAATGGGGATTTTGGATTTGGTTAAGAAAGAAGATACTTAAAAAGACTTATGATAAGAGGTGTGTATGTGTGTGTGTATATAGAGAGAGTGAGAGAGAGAGAAGAGAAGAAAGAAGACAGGGCGTCAGGAAATGAATGGCTACGGGAGATTATGAAGAGTCAATGAGAGAAAAGACATCCTAAGAGTTACAAAGTGACAAAGTGGCAGGGACTTGAAGTTGAACTTTTTAGTGACAAAAAGACCTAAGAGAACTGAGTAGTTATGTAATAGGGCTACTTGGTAGCATAAACACAGAGAACAAAGGGCAATTTCACACTGAGTTCTCATAGTACACAGAGAGAAAATAAAAGAATCAAGAGTGAATATGAGTGAAATCAAGTGAAACCTTAAAACAGTAAAGAATAAAAAAAGAGATTAAAAAAGATTAAGACTAGAAGAAAAGTAGACAGGTCAAGCAGGAGGATGTTAATGGGAAAAGTGCAGTAGTTTGTTGTTAAAACTATGCATTATTTCATACAATTCCCATTACCCAGCAAAGGCAGGAACAGTAAGATGAGGTTACTAAGGCACAAAGTTTAAATGCCTCGGCCAAAGGTCACAAGCTAGTAAATGAAGTCAGATGTCAAACCCAGGCCTGTCTCCAAAGCCTGTATTCCATTACCATGAATATTTGTGTGTTAATGACCATTATCATTTTTCAAATAATGTTTTTACTTTAGTATGTATTAAAAAAGGAACATTTTCTACATAGCCAAAATATTATCACACTTCACAAAAATTAATCATAATTTTAAATATGTCCTGTCCATATTTCACAAATTGCCTTCCAAATGTCATTTACAGCTGGTCTATCCAAACCAGGATCTAGTCTAAGTCATACTGCTCTGGCTGCATTCCTTACCTCTCCTTTATTCTAGAAAAGTCTCTTCTTTTCATGACACTGATCTATCCTGTCAAGTGTTTCACCTTCTGGGTTTGTCTGATTGCTTCTTTGTGGTAACTTTTTATTCTTCTATGTATTTTCTGCAAACTGAAAGCTATATCTAAAGTTTTAATAGATTCACGTTAAATGTTTTAGTCAAGGGTGTAGCATAGGTGTTATGTACACACGGCAGGCAATTCATTAGGAGATGGATAATACCTGGCTGTTCCACCATCAGGGTTGCTAAATTGATCAATAAATTAGGATGATGGCCTTATTCTCCATTGTACAATTTTAGCTTCATCCCTCCTCTGCCATTGCACAGTTATGATTTCCTCCTTGTGATGAGAATGTAATTTTTTATATGTTACTTGAGCAAACCACATACGAAATTTATTTCCCCAGCGATCGATCACCTAATAATTTTAATATGAACTGATAATCCTTGCCTGACTCAGTAATTTTATCATGGCTGCAAAATGGTGATTTTATATTTCTACTTGTTATTGTCTACATGTATTAGCTGGCATTCTTCCATAGAGTAGAGCTTTGACGTATTAACTTGGGCTACTGGTGGCTCAGAAATATAGGTCTTACTGAAAAGGCAGGATAAGTGCATAGTTCCCTCTACTTACTAATATTCAAAGTAAGGAGTTGGTTTAATGGACACTCAGATGGTGACAAAGAGGTTTTTATGACGTATTCGAGAGTCGTGATGAACTGATGGAGTTTTGTAGACCTAATGTTTCAGTTACCTGTAATCTTGATGCTCAAATGTGCCAAATAAGGCCAATGGGTACCACATCAACCTGGTTTTGTGCCCTTTTGATAAGACCCCATTGGTCTTTCAAAGCTTCCTTACTTTCAGTAACAAGATAACGTGGGCTTACCTTGTGTTTCCCTGTCCCAAATCAGGAATCAGCCATTTCTTCAAGGCGCCCTGCTGACTTTTAGTGAGGAATGATATTAGAGACCAAAATTTGGGTTCTTTTAAAATGGTAAGCAATTTTTAAAAAACTATAATCCTATGGTAAATCTGTTTTCTAACTTGACTTTATTCTTATGGTGAATTTTTCCATACCATTAAACATTCTGAACGTTTCAAAAATGACTGAATAGTGTTCTATGAAGGCATTATAATTTTTGCTGAATAGGTTTGTGTAGTTAGACTCTGACATACTGTTTTAAAAAGCTATTAAGCATTAGGTCTAGAAAAATTGTAGTGGTCCTACAATATTTTCATTGACTTTGACCTGTTAGCTAATACTACCCTTTAAAAGCTATTCCACAGATCTTAGTAGACCATAAGAATTCTTATTGCTTTCAATAAGAATTTTCAAATTTTCCTACTAGAAAACAACCCAAGAGAATAAACAACACAAGTTAAATTTTTCCTAGATTTACTTACACCTTCATTGGGCTGTATCATTTGTTCATCTTTAACCCATCAAAACTTCTTTAGGCACATTGTCGGTCAGTGCTTAATTTTGTGAAACAGAATCAGAATTAAGAACTGAAGGATTGTGTTCTTTTTTTCTTCCAGATTTACTGAGGTATAATTGACAAAAAAATATAGCATACAATGTGATGGTTTGTTATTATATAAGTATACATTGTGAAATGATTTACCACAATCAAGTTAATTAACATGTCCACCATCTCACATGCTTTTTTTGTGGTGAGAACACTTGAGATCTACTCTCTTAGCAAATTTCAAGTATATAATACATTATTATTAACCGTAGTCACCATGCTATATGCTAGGTCTCCAGAACTTACTCATTTTAAAACTGGAAGTTTGTATCCTGTGATCAGTATCTCCTTTCCCCCACCTCCTAGCTCCTGGCACTCACCGTTCTATTACTGTGAGTTTGACCTTTCTTTAGATTCCATATATATGTGAGATCATGCAGTATTTGTCATTCTGTTCCTGGCTTATTTTACTAAGCACATTGTCTTTCAGCACAT
This sequence comes from Propithecus coquereli, assembly GCF_000956105.1. NCBI lineage: Eukaryota > Metazoa > Chordata > Mammalia > Primates > Indriidae > Propithecus > Propithecus coquereli. Next base: position 3,326,687 of record NW_012153174.1, read on the forward strand.
GTTATCACAAATGGCAGGATTTCTTTCTTTTTTTGTAAGGAATAATATTCCATTGTATATACAAGCCACATTTTCTTTATCCATTCATCTGTAGTAGGACAGATGAGTGTAAAGTTGAAAAGGGAAAGGTAAAGATCAAAGAAAAATTTACTATGGTGAGAAGTGGTGACTGCAAAGGTAGAAAAGAACCGAGAATTGAAATCCAAGTGATCAGAACTTAGCTGAGGAAAACAAAAGGAGGGCATATGACATGGGCAAAAACAGAATAAAGAGGTAGAGACTAAATTTTTACGGCAGTGCATTTAAACAGAGAATGTATTACTGAGGGAGTTGAAGCATGCAGTGGGGGCTTTATTTATTTGTCTATATTTGCCTACTTATTTTTTGAGACAAGGTCTCACTCTAATGCCCGGGCTAGAGTGCAGTGGCATCATCATAGCTCACTGCAGCCTTGAACTCCTGCGCTCAAGCCATCCTCCTGCCTTGGTCTCTTGAGTAGCTAGGACTACAGGTATGTGCAACCACATCCAGAGATGGGGTTTTGCTATGTTGCTCAGGCTGGTCTCGAACATCTGGCCTCAAGCTATCTCCTCTCTCCACCTTCCAAAATGCTGGGGTTACAATTGTGAGTCACCAAGCTGGCCCAGTGGGACATTTTAAATGCTGTCCAAGGAGCATGGTCAGTGAGCTATACACTCAAGTAACAAACATCTGGATAATGTTTAACGGGCAATACTACACTGAAAAGAACCCAAAGCTTACGATAGCATCAATATTTTAACAATTTGACATTACGTGTGTTACGTTTTTGAAATGCTAATCATATTTAGCCATGTATTCCTTATCTATACTGCAGGAAATCACCAAAAGCTAAACGATAGTGATGTCTGGGTAATTTCTAATTCTTATTTTAACAAGTAACTTAGATCCTTTCCCTTCATTTTATTAAAGCAGCTAAGGGAAAGATACTGAAAGAAATTCTTTGCCAGGACCTACACACCCCCTGGTGGAGATAAGAATAAGTAATCAAATTTCCATACCTTGGTGTCTCAATGTTAACTTGTTTATTAAAGGTAACTTCGGTACAAGATTTTGTTTTACTATCAGTAGCACCTTGATCCTTGTAAAGAGTAACAGACCTGTGGCCTTAAACATTTATTTCCAGATGACGACACGTTGGAGAACAAAACAGTACATGTCTTCACTCACCATTACCCGAAGTGGCTTTTCCCGCATGCATACCTGTGAGTAGGTGGAAAGGCAGTTCTTCCTTCATCGTAAATTCTGAGTTGTTGTATAACATTCAAGTCATTTTGTGAAAGAAGTGAAATGTAATAAACAATAATACTTTTGATATTTCTTACTGTTGTCAAGTGATGCTATCTTATGTAGTAATCTCTTTTCTGGCCTACCATTGAATATGAATACCAGATTCTTGCACTAGATCAATGCAAAAAAAGAATTTGATGTTCATATCTCCAGTTAAAAAAAAACACACATAATATTCTTACAGAATTAGTGCCAGAGGTTTACAAATACTCTGCTTTTACTGTCACATCATTCTTGATGTGATAAAGTTGCTAGGATAGGTTTGAAAAACAAAGCAAAAAAGGAAATATTGAGGAAAATGTAATAAAATTGAAATGCATTTCAATGCTCCATGCATGAGTTAAATAGAGCCAAAATTACCAAATCTGCCTAAATTAACATTTCATCTGAGGATGTTTTTGGCAGTGAAGCCAAAAATTATCCTGTTTGCTGAATATCTTTCAGAAAATTACTTGATATGCTGAATACTCACCATAATTCTGAATATCCTTTAGAAAACTACTTACCCTTTTATAATAATCTATGAGTATCCCAGTTCTCTGTATGTACTGCCAATTTACATTAAGAAAGGAGAACAGGCCAGGCGCAGTGGCTCAACGCCTGTAATCCTAGCTCTCTGGGAGGCCGAGGTGGGCGGATTGTTTGAGCTCAGGAGTTTGAAACCAGCCTGAGCAAGAGCGAGACCCCGCCTCTACTAAAATTAGAAAGAAATTAATCGGCCAACTAAAAATATATAGAAAAAAAAATTAGCCGGGCATGGTGGTGCATGCCTGTAATCCCAGCTACTTGGGAGGCTGAGGCAGTAGGATTGCTTGAGCCCAGGAGTTTGAGGTTGCTGTGAGCTAGGCTGACGCCACGGCACTCACTCTAGCCAGGGCAACAGAGTGAGATTCTGTCTAAAAAAAAAAAAAAAAAAGCCCAACGGAGGTGGATACCGCCCTGTCCAAGACCTGCGACTGATTAATGAGGCTACAGTGACTCTCCACCCAGTGGTACCAATTCCATACACCCTCCGGGGCCTCATTCCTCTTAATGCTGCCTGGTTCTCCTGCCTGGACTTAAAGGATGCCTACTTCTGCATGTGGCTCGCTCCAAAGAGCCAGACCCTGATTGCCTTCGAGTGGGAGGATCCTCAGACTAGAAGTAAAACCCAGCTGACCTGGACATGACTACCACAGGGATTTAAACATCCACCAACTCTATTGGGGGAGGCTCTGGCCACTGACCTCATCTCCTTTCCTCGAGACAAAACCCGCTGCCCACTTCTACAGTATGTCGAAGACCTCCTGCTAGCAAGCCCAACCAGAGGAGGCTGCCAATGGGGAAGCCGGTGCCTGCACCAATTGCTCACTGCCAAGGATACAAAGTCTCCTGGAAAAAGGCACAGACCTACAGGCAACAGGTGAAGTACCTCGGTTTTCACATCACTCAGGGGTGCCGGAACTGGGACGTGAGTGAAACACACCATCTGTACAATTCCCAGGCCGGCCAGTCAGAGACAACTCAGAGAATTCCTCAGCGTGGCCAGATTCTGCTGCATCTGGATCCCAGGTTTCTCCCAAAAGGCCAAGCCTCTTAAAACAAAGAACTGGAATGGGCCGAGCATCAGGAAAGGGCTTTCCAGGAAATAAAAGACTTCCTAAAAAGAGTCCCCGTACTAGGGCTGTTGGACCTCACCAAAGACTTTAACCTGTTTGTCCACGAGAAGAAACAAGTGGCTCTGGGGGTTTTGACTCAAACTGTGGGCCCATGGCAGAGACCAGTGGCTTACTTGTCAAAACAATCAGATCCGGTAGCGGCAAGATGGCCACCTTCCTCCGTGCACTGGCGGCCACCGTCCTGCTAGTCAAGGAAGCAGACAAACTCACGCTGGGACAGAACCTCCGTGTGTGAGTCCCTCATACAGTAGTATCCCTAATGAACACCTCAGGGCACCAGTGACTCTCAAACAACCAGTTAGAACAATGCCAAGGACTGACTGCTATGCAAAAATCCGCAGGTCACCCTGGAGACTGTGTGGACCTTGAATCCCGCCACTCTCCTACCCATTGAGCCAGGGCGCCCGGACCATGATTGCACCAAGGTGGTAGAGGAGGTCAATGCCAGCTGGCCAGATCTGAGAGATAGTCCTCTACCGGCACCAGACGTGGAACTCCACCGGACGTGGAACTCTACATGGATGGCCGTAGTTTTATCCAGAATGGGAAACGACTGGCGGGCTTCGCAGTCACCACAGTCAATGAGGTCATCATGTCAGCTCCTTTGCCCCAGGGGTGGTCGACACAAAGGGCGGAGCTATGGGCCCTCATCCAAGCCCTCATGTGTACCCGGGGTAGGAAGGCAAACATATGCACGGACTCTAAATATGCCTTTGCCACAATACATATCCACTGGGCAATGTACAGGGAGAGGGGACTGCTGACTGCAGGTGGAAAGGAGATTAAAAATAGGGATGAAGTTCTCCAACTGCTGGAGGCAGTTTGGGAGCCAAAAGAAATTGTAGTCATCCACTGTCGACGGCACCAAAAGGGCACAGATCCAATTGCCACCAGCAATCGTCTGGCAGACCAAGCAGCCAAAAATACAGCCACCTGAGAATGTTCAGAGGACAACACTCCAACCCAATGCCAAATCTTGTTGGCACCCGAGCGGCCCAAAGAACCAAAACATACCCCAGAAGAGAACCAGTGGGCAGAGCAGGAGAAGGCCAAGAAGGACTCAGACGGTTGGTGGCACCTACGGAACCATAACATTTTTATCCCCAATAAATTAGGATACTCTATTGTCTCCTTACATCACAACCGGACTCACTTAGGGAAAACAGCCCTCACGCAGCTACTTACTCAGTACTACTACATCGCCAAACTTCTGTCCATCACTGCAGTAGTCAGAGCCCGCTGCCAGACCTGTGCTAAAAACAATGCGGCGGTCAGGCCAAGACCTGCCCCAGGAATTCAGTACACCGGAACCTCTCCGTTCAAGGATGTGGAAGCTGATTTCACAGAAGAAAACCACGTCGGGGCTATAAATACCTGCTGGTAGTGATATGCACCTTCTCAGGCTGGGTCGAGGCAGTCCCTACCCAGACTGAAAAGGCTAGGGAAGTGGCAAAGCTTCTACTGAGAGAAATCATCCCAGGTACGGTCTGCCACTCTCCTTTTGCAGTGACAGTGGACCAAGCTTCACTGCGGAGGTCATGCAAACCCTCACCAAGGCATTAGGAATCAAAGGGAAACTATGTACAGCCTGCAGGCCACAGAGCTCAGGGAAAGTAGAGTGCATGAACCAGACCCTCAAGACCACGCTAGCGAAGCTATGTCAGGAAACACAATTACCCTGGGTAGACATGCTAAGCCTAGCCGTGTTCAGAGTCAGGTGCACACCAGGGCCCACGGGATATTCACCCTTTGAAACCCTGTTCGGTAGACCTCCCCCACTCACCAAGCGATTAAGGGGAGACATTAGACAACGAGGGGAATTGAACATAAACACACACCTCCAAACCTTAGCCAAAACTATGCGCCACATCCACCACACTGTCCTAGAAAAAAACCCCTATCACCCTGGGTCTCCCTGTCCACCCCCACCAACCTGGGGATCTAGTCTGGGTAAAGGACTGGCAAAGAACACCATAGAGCCCACCTGGAAGGGTCCCCATACTGTGATATTAGTTATTCGCACTGCTGTTAAAGTTGCAGGTATCACTTGGTGGATCCATCACTCCCGGGTGAAAGGCTAAACCAAACAACGAAGCTGATCTCTGGACTGTACATCAGGACCAGCAGAACCCGCTAAAGATCCAGCTTAACCATCTCCCACTGAGGACAGCCACAGCCAGGACTGAACAGGAGTAAATGGGACCACTGGCCCTGGCCCTCATTGGGGTTGCAGTGACTTTACTGGGGATTGGACTCTTCGTGGTAGCTCCAGGAGATTAGACTAGACTGCAGAGGGCGTCCCTAACTGTGGTATTTTGGCTCATTATAGGATGTCTACTCCTGCCTCAGTCCCTACCCTCCTCCTGGTTGGGGCATTCGCCCTAACAACTATGGCAGAAAAAATATGTCCTGAGGCTTGTTATGCTAGGACCTGGATTCCCTCCACTAATGGGATTACTGGAGGCTTCTGGACCACAGCAGGTTTCACAGTCCGCACCTACATGCCAAAGACATGTCATAGTCAGGCTGAGGTGTGCCACAGCAGGGAAAGAAATACTGGACTGGGACCATTACAGGCCCCTACATACTAAACACAATTATGAAAATCATAGAGACAATTCTAACCCAGAGAGCAACAGCTCACATAATGGCCTTACGAGGCTATCAGCCACTGGGAAATGGTGCCCTATAATGGACATACAAGGGCATCAAAGCGGGGAATAATAAGGAAAACCCCCATCTATTACTTAGCACATCAGCCACCTGAGACCCCCCCACCCCTCACAGAAGACCCGCATCAGCATGACACTAACCTATTAGCTGGCCCACCAACTAATCTATTACCTGGCACATCAGCATAACACTAAATCTATTACCTGGCGTATCAACTACCCTATTACCGGGCAGGCATTGGCCACCTGATATCCCGCCCCTTGGACCACCCCAACTTAATAGAAGTGGGAAACATCGGGTAGATGGGGCTCAGAATTTGGTGGCGAGGCCCCTCTGAGCCTGCCGGCGAATAAACTTTGATTCTGACTCTCAGTGTGCCGCTTGGTTTGTCCTCGGGACCACCCGCTGTAACACTTGCTGTAACAACTGTTCCAAGGAAAGCGCCCAGTGAGTCATAAAGTTTTGGAGGTGATATTTAGAAGTATATAGAGAACAAAGAGAAAAGCGAACCCAGGAAGAAAAAGGGAGGGGAAATAAGAAAGGAAGTGAAAGTTTATGTGTTGGTTGGAGATTCAGAGGTCTATGAACAAAACAGAAACCATCACTACCTCCACCCTCACATACGTATAGTATGAAGATTTTTAGATATTTTGGCACACACACAATGAGTAAAAGCACTGATACTATTGCTTACAGCAGGAAGCATAATGAGACAAACATGCTTTTGCATACATTTAAATATAATTATTTAAGTAAAATCTTAGCTTTGATTGGCAAACCATCTATAAAAGTGGAATTAGGGGGACCTATTCGAAAATATAAAATATTAAGTCATCAATTTGAAATATTCTAGAAATGAAACCATCTTTTATAGTTTTGTTATTTTCATTAATAGATTAAGGTAGATACTGTTAATTTAAAGGCTAATTTAGAGAAAGGAAAAAACAGTTTTTGAGTCATCCAGTGGTCCTTTGCATCTGAGGTCAGGTCAAATTAACAGATGCTAGGCACTCTCTGAGGCATGACAGTGACCTGGAAACCAGCCAAGCCTCTTTGCCATTTCCATTCCATCTAAAACAAAAGGATTGGGTTGCCTGTGGACACAGTCCTGTGCTAAAAAGTAATTTATTTCAAGTACCGCATCTAGAGAACTCCTGATCTCTTATAAGGTTTAGTGCCATTTCAAATATCGAATATACTTAAGATTTGTATTTATAATACATCAAAAAAAGAAACCTGTGGAAATTAAGTACTGGTTGAATATTTTAATATACATAAAAGGGTACTATTAAGGAACATCTAAATTAAGAGAGTTTTATCATTTTCTTTCTGAAAATAATTCCAAGAAGAACATTGAAACTCATGGATGTTTGCAGATATCCTTGTCTGTTTATAAAGGTTATTTGGAAATCCGTAACTTCAGGTCATTTCTGCTGTTTCTGATCATGTGGAAGATTGTATAATTAATTTAGAGAACAAGAACAATATATAATGACAAGTGAGAATTTTCTTTGTAAGTTCAGCCAAATTGAATGTGTAGCCAAAGTTAACAACAGCTACTCTAACTGGTTTGATTTCAGAAGCATGAGTGCCACATAATTAAAGCCTGTAGTATAATCTGATTTTCTGCAGTTTTTCAATTAAAAAAAAGGTATCACATATATTTTAGCACACTCCAAATTTATTGTGATTAAATCTCATTAACTCCTCTTTCACATTTTGGGAGTATCAGTAGTCAAGTGACAAACAGTGATGAGGCATTACATTCTAAAACAATGGCTAAAAATGTTAGTTATGTGAAATTAATTTAATAAATTGAATAATGACTATTATTCAGGCTAGCACTATATAGCCTGAATTATTTAATATATATGAAGATATAAAGATAAAATCTATTCAAAAAATCATACTATAAGTAATCAAATTACATGACAAGTGACCAGCAAATCTCT
>NW_012153174.1:3334893-3364328 GCF_000956105.1 Propithecus coquereli
CTGAAATAATAAAAAAAAAAAAAAACAGGTTGAGGGGTTTCCACTATATCTTCATATAACAGTGCTCTTCTTTGTCTCCAAACTTCTATTATAAAATCGCAGCAACAACCATTAATACTACTGGGATTCAGAAAATCATAGGTATTTCACACAGTTCCTCGTATGTGCATTCCTTAACCTTTTGTTAGGTTTACTTAAGAGCGAGAACCCGAAAAATATCATAAAGCCTGTGAAACAAAAGCTGCAGGAGTCTGGAGAGTCCGAAGTTGTAAATTTAACCATAGGCAGCTGCAGCCACTGGCATTCCTATAACCCCTGACAAGGACGAAGCTACCCACCTCACCTATCTCTGCAGGTGTTACTCACTTCCTCCACGCGTCCCCCACCCAAAAAAAAAACCTCTCTATAAAACCCAAGCCTTTCCCCTCTCTCAGGGTGGACGCTCTTTGGCCTCCACCCGTCTGCACCCAGATGTTCAAAATAAAACAGAATTTTGCTACATGAGGCTTTGTGTGTTTCCCTCTTGGTTCTGGAACTAACACTTTTCCACCTCACTTCCACCATGGGAACTGCCAAGGACACTTCACTTAAAGTACATCATTCCCAGAAATGAACCAAGGCTGCCCTTTTTCTAGAACTGTTGCTCCATGAATTAAAATAAACATGTTTGTAGACGGGATTTGTCTTAGGAGTGTTGCAGAACTTTTCCCTGAAGGAATATGTGAACGTGTTGGTTTGCATTTCAAATGCTGTTACACTCGGAAGGGTGTCTCTGAAAGACACTAGCGGCTGTATCCCACAAGGCGCCGCGTTTCTCAGACCTAAAGGTTTGGATTTGCTTTGTAAAGCAAAGCGAATCTGTTAAAAACTACAGGATGAGAGCTGACAATGGAGTGCCCCCCGAACAGACAGTTGCCTGAATGGCTAAAAGCAAAGCTCTTGTATAAACATTCCAGAATACCTGTCTCCATTCACAATAACCTAATAAATATGGAGCCAACATATCTCTGTTTAACCCCTCTGTTAAGTGATAAACTTACCTTAGAACTTAGAAGTTAGCCTTTGAAAGATTTTATTGCCATTTGCTCACGTAGATAGAATTAGTTAAAGAATCTGTAGAAGCCTTTTGGAAATCTGCTAACCTGAGAGGAACTACCTGCTGTTATGTAAATCTGTTACCCCTGGCAATTATTCACTATTCCCTATAAATTACCATGTAAGACCTCATTCGGGGCTGAGACCCACGGAGAAGGTCTAGGCCCCCTGAGATCCCGCTTTGCCTATAATCTTTATAAACTTATAAAACTATATCTTTGTCTCTGTGTATTCTTTTATTTCTTTTATTTTCCATTTTTCTCTATTATTTTCTTATCCCTTGCAACTCTACCAAAGGGACCCGGTTTTTTGCAGGGAACATTGGCCACGTTCCAGACATAGAACACTTTTTTTCTTCTTTTAAATCCAATCAAAACATACATTTTCTATCACCAGCATCAACGCTGTGGGCTATTCTGAATCTCATTTTTAAAACATTAATGCAAATATTCTTCCAATGTCCAGAGGATTCTACTCTTCATTCACTGATTTATTACGTATTACCCATTTACTGAATGACTCCTATGAGAAAGATACTGTTCTAGGCTCTAGGGACACAAAGTTCCTGCTCTTGTGGAACTCTCTGACAGTCTAGGGGAACGGGAAGGGAAAATGTAGTTTAAACAAATTAACAAGCAGCTATCAGGTATTGCTAATGCTATGGCAAATGGGGTAACGTGACTGAGAAAGACAAGGGGTGACTTTAGGTTGAGGCATCAAGGCAGGCCTGTCTGCAGAAATTACATTTATTAAGCTGAGGTCAGAATGCCGAACTGTGTGACAGTGTCATTTACCGTAAGTAACATGCTGCCTGCAAATACAGGACTCTGCTGTTAGCACGCCCTCAAAAAATGATAAACCCAAGTAGTCATCCCTAAGATATGTACTACTTACTGAATCATACACATGCTTAATATTAAAGAATATAAAGTCAGATTAGTTTGAGCTTCCATAGAACTCCTATGAACACTATTTCAAACACTAACATTTACTCACATTATAAATATTTATAATAGGTTTTCAAGGAGGAAAAAAAACACTCCTAACCTTAGTATTATCGTATTTTATAAATATGCAAAACATGGTATTTGCATATAATTTTACTATATTAATAAAAATGACCACCTTATCCCATAGACTGTTGAACCTGGTATCAATCTGTAGAAAGGACCAACAGTCCTTTCTGTAAGATGTTACTTCATCCCACTACCTTTATACTCAAAGGCCCAGGCACCATCACAAATTCCAGGCTACTGAGAGCAGGACTTTCACTTGCACTCAACGAGCTCAGGCTTTCACTTTCAAGCCTACTGATGGTATGAATATCTGTAGCATTTCTACTTGTTACTTTTTAATCAACATAGATTCTCATGGAAAACTAAAAATCATAGTTTTCACCATTCCTGATCCTAGGATAAAAATGATAAAATCTGTTAACACTGAATAAACAAGCTTTTCCCAACGATAAAATCTGTTAACATTTGAAGAAACAAGCCTTCCCCACAAAGATAAAGACATAGAATGAAATAGGAAAGATGTTAAAAGTACATTGAAAGGTACCCTAGGTAGATAAGGAAATAAACAAACCAAAAATTTAATACAAAGGCACAAAATAAAAAGGACATATTCTTAAATTCTCTTCTATTCTCAAAGTTAAAGTGAGAAAAATTACTAGTGGTTTCAATATCTACACTAAATGTAAGCCATTTTAAACAGTACTTCCAAGCCAACGTAAAGTGAAGGAGTTAAAAAGGACAAAAAAGAGTTGTGTGAGGAAAAAAACGGCAGTTGCCCCACATTTTTAATCTCTTAGCCCTCTTTTAATGTTCCCTAATTAACACACATACTTTAATTCAATAATAAACAACAGAAAAAGTATTGTATTTGTTAATTATGGGTGACATCTTTAAGTACTCGCTGAGTGACTTGCTTAACAGGCCCTCCAAAGCAAGCAGGAAGTCTTGTGAGACAATCAACACAACTGACTTACTAGCGTTCTTTCCCTGCGGCTTCCAATTTGACTAGCTGTACTTTGAATTGTGCCAATGAAGGCACATGAGATCAACTACAGAACTCAAAGGAAATTTTAAGGTAGCAGCTGCCTAGAATGATCCTGAATGTCTCTGCTTCATATAGAAACATTTATCTAAAGGAAAATAAATCACCGAGTTTAAACTTTCTAAAAGAGTTTCCTCCCTCCTCCCCAACGTCTCCCTACCGGCTTCCCCAGGCCCACAGGTCATAGCTATAAATTTGAAAGAGGCAAAACTATTAAACTAAGAGGATTAGAGCTAGTTATTAGTTCCAGGCCACAAATGCCATTTTCATGTACTATACAAAACACACACATATATACACATTGTTATACATATGCCTTGGGTTTTTTGCTGTTTTTTTGAGACAGGGTCTTGCTCTGTTGACTAGGCTAGAGTGCAGTGTTGTCATCATAGCTCTTAACTCCTAGTCTCAAGTAATCCTCTTGCCTCAATTTCCCGAGCAGCTGGAACAACAGGCCAGCACCATCACTCCTGACTAATTTTTCTATTTTTTTGTAGGGATGGGGTCTGGCTATGTTGCTCAGGCTGGTCTCGAACTTATGGCCTCAAGCAATCCTCCGTCCTTGGACTCCCAAAGTGCTAGGATTACAGGCGTGAGCCACCATACCCTGCGTGGGGGGCTCCATTTAACTGGAGTTAGAAGATACTTCAACTAAAAACTTTACACTCTAGCCTGGATGACAGAGCAAGATTCTGTAGCAAAAAAACTCCAAAACCAACCAACCAACAAAACAGCTTTTTAAAGGATTATAGAAACTTTCTTAGCATTTATGACAGTATCGGCCACATATATATTAATTTTTACTACTGATCAGGGACATAAACTCTTTTTTTTTTATTTCAGCATATTATGGGGGTACAGATGTTTAGATTACGTATGTTGCCCTTACCCCCCTCCCCCCCTAAGTCCGAGTTTCAAATATGAGGGACATAAACTCTTAAGGTACAAACACTACATACTTTATAACAACACACATGTGACAAGATTTTCAGAAATCCACTGTGGCAAAGCAGCACCTAAACTTTTTTATTTGGGTAGAATAAAAACAGAAACAGTAATGGGAAATTGAGATAACATTCCTTCGGTTCCTTCTCTGCCCCCAAAAAACGTGTACCAAAGGAAATTCAACCACAGGAAATGTTACTCATGTTTAAAATGATCTATTCAGCCACTCAAATAAAACCACAAATCAAAGAAATTTTGAAAAACATTTTGATGAGTTTCAATGAACACATTCTTTATTGGTAAACAGACACTTCAAACTTTTTCATTATATACATCATGCGAAATGACTGATTTCACACATGGTTGCCTAACTGCTCATTGTGACATACTCTTTTTTGAGATGATTATAAATTTTAACAGTTACAATGACCACAGTAGTAAAAATAATTCAGGAAAATGACTCTCAATGAAGCAAAACGCTGTAGCAAGTATGAAATATTGTTCATCCCCCTGGCTGTTTAATTCTCCCTCCTAATGTAAATCTCTGTATTTTGGAAGACTACTATATACAAACATGGCCGTTATTTTTGTACGGGCATCTATAGGCACTGCACTTAATTGATAAAAACAAGAAAATTTCAAATAATTTTACAATGTTTGGTTATTTTTTTTCCTGCTTTGTTAATCCAAAACAGGACAATGCCCTTTTATTTAAAACAGTCATTTCTGTCTGGAAATCGTTTCCCTGTGAAGATGATTTTGCCCCGTGCAAAGGCAGTTTACCCCTGGTAATCTTCCTGAGTTGGAGCTGTTACGTATCATCCAAGTTGTGTTCGATAAGTGGAAAGGAGCAGGGCTTCCTATTCTGAGGGGAAGACCTAGGAATAATCTTCCTTCTATTATGACACTGAGAAAAATTCTTCCCTGCAGTAGTGGGATCAACACTTTTATCTTGTGGCAGTTCTGGAAGCATTCTCAGTATTAAAAACCCTAGCACATGTAAATTCGCCTCTTTGAAATGACCAGAGAAATATCCACCTGGAGAAAGGTGGATTCCTAATCTCCCAGCAGCACATTCAAGTTAATTGGCATGAGAAGGTAAAAAAGACTTTTCTAGATACCTGGCAGTGGGGTGCTGCTGTAACAAATACCTAAAAATGGAGAAGTGGCTCTGGAACGGGGCAGTGGGTAGAGGCTGGGAGAATTCTGAGGGGCATAATACTGACTTAAACACTGACTTAAACAGACTGTTGTAGAAACATGGAACGGTAATGTCAGCAAGGGCTTGAAGAAAGTGAGGAGCATGGTAGAGAATGCCAAAATTGCCACAGAGAATACTCAAATCATCACGAAATAACAACATTAAAGGTGCTGCTGCTGAGGGCTTAGAAGAAAATGAGGAATATGTTATTGGAAAACTGGAAGAAAGGGATCCTTGTTACATAGTGACAGAAAGCTTAACTGAATTATGTCTTGCAGTTATGTGGAAAGCAGAATTTGTAAGTGATAAACTTACTGTTTAGTTGAGGATAGTTTCAAGCACACTGTGGAAGGTACAGCCTGCCTTCTGGCTGATTATAGTCAAATGTGAAAGGAGATAGGTAAGTTGGGGGAAGAAAGGGTAAATATAAAGAAACTAGGACTTGATGACTTGGGAAATTCTCAGCCTACCCAAACAGCAAAAGACACGAAAATTAAGAGATTCACAGTAAGGACTGCCTGCTTTAGAGAAACAGACAAGGACATGGCTGTACAACCTTTTGCTAATACCTCAGAAGGATCAAAAGGTCTGAGAATTCAGTCACACAAAAGGCTCTTTGAAGACATTAAGGGTGTGAATCATAGATTCTCTTAGATACTTCAGAAAAAGTAAAAAACAGAGATAGGCTTATCCGGGAAAGATATGTGAGGAGACTCCAGGGCAATGGAGTGAATCCCCATGGCATACACAGGAGACCCACAAGTTCCCTGACAGCGTTACACTAGCAGAAACACCGCCAGCTTTAACTGCAGGGTGTAGAGAATGGAAGGAGAAACAAGCCGACAAAACTACTCAGCTACAAGCATGTGCCTTTTGTGAAAAAAGGAAAGATGACTCTGAGATGGAGTTACAAGCCCAGAGAACTGAGCTGGGAGCCAAGGAAGCTCAATCTCAGGCCTTAAAACTTAGTTAAGTGTGACTGGCTGGATTTACAAATTCACTGGTGCTGGTGGCTCCTTTTTTCATTCCATTTTCTGCTTTTTGAACAGGAATGTATATAACTGTTATTCTTTGCTTGTCCTGCCTTCATATTTGGGAGCAGATAACTTGTTTTCTAGGTCCACAGGTGCATAGACAGGAATTACAACCCAGGCATCATACCCAGATCCTCTCCCATGCTTAATTTAGATGATGTAAATGATGAGATTTGGGACTTTTGAGTTCGTGAGCTTCTGACAAGATTTTAGACTTTGAGTTGACGCTATAATGGGTTAAGACATTTGAGCACCTTTGTTAGATGTGAATCTTTGGGACAGGGTAGTTAGGCAGAATAATGTTCCCCCTAAAATGTTCATGCCCTAATCCCCAAACCTCTGTGTAACCTTAAATGGTAAAAGGGACTTTGCAGATGTGATTAAAGTTACTACAGATCTTAAGATAGAGGGATAATCCTGGCTTATCCAGTGGACCCAATCTAAATCAGTATGAGTCCTTAAAAGCAGAGAACCTTTCCTGGCTGTTGTCAGGGCGACGTGATCACAGAAGGGTCAGAGAGATGCAATGGTGCTGGCTTTTGAGATGGAAGAAGGGGGCCACAAGCCAAGGAATGCAGGTGGCCAAAATTCATCTGTAAAAACAATAAAAATAACCTGGTTGTTTTTAATGCTGGAAGTATTTTCCTTATTAATATGGCACATTATCTATTCCCACATGCTACTGCATGTAAGAGCAGTATTATTTTAGTTGCTGGAGTATCACAGTATTAAGAATATCTGCTTCTTGTAGTGTCAGGCTTTCATCTGTTAGTTCTTTATTTGGAAATGAAGTCACAAGAATAAAGTCAAGAGTTGCAAATTCAGGACGGGACTGCACAATAAAGTCCCGGACATCCAGAATCCTGAAGAAATAAAATAAAAATAATTTGTGATACAAAGAACCATATTTTCACGTAAGCTTTTTAGCTAAAATTAGATAATAAAAATCGCACAATTTTAACTCTTATTTAAAAGTGTTATAACTTTAATACACATTATTTCAATGGAAGAATTTATCTTAGCTTTAAGGTAAAATGTAAGGATTAACTCTGGAGTATGCATAACATTTAGTGTAAAATACAAACAATCTTCAGGTGAGTAATGCATAAAATAAGTATAACAATGTTGCTATACTGAAAGTGCAGGTCCTACTTTTTTCAGAGTGTAAAATATGTTAGCAGCTTATGACCCCCAAAAAAGATAACCATGATTGGCCTGTGGCAAGGTGAGTCAATAACTATGAAAAGTGTTAAGTCATAAGAATAATTTTAAAAAATTATTGTTACTTATACATAGTAACTCAACTAGGAACATCAATGTATCCTTTAGGGTCTTGCTCAATGAACAAATATAAATAATAATGAGCACAACAAATGTCTACACAAAAGTAAATGTTAAAGGAAGTTTAAAAGTTTACATGTAGAACTTGATAAGAGAACAATTAAACTTTACTTACACCATACATTTCTATTACAAAGAATTTGTTACACAGAATGTTAATCCCAATCAGAATTATCATAAATTTTTAAGTAAGGTCCAAATAAGCTTTTACTATATTAAGGTAAATCTGATTTTACTTCATATGGTTTTACCAACAATGCAAAACTACAGCTCTTAATTTATTTTTGTGTGATATCTGAATTTGTATTAGTATTTGGATGGTTTACAGAGATCATTTAAATACCATGTATTTCACTTCTTATACACAGCTATTATCCTTTTAAAAATTCTTCTTCTGTCAAAAACTTCAAAGTATATCTCAAGAATATCATATACTTCATTATTCAGGTCACATACAATTTTACTAAGACGAGACACTTGCATATAACAGCAAATTAGAAACTTTGCCAGCAAAGAAGTTTACCTGTGTGTACTATTGAATCTTTGTATCAAACGACTTCCATCTGCTAACCTGATTTGAATTTTTGTTGTTGGCATGGAATCATCAATGAGAACAACTGCGTTAAGTATTGATTTATCCTCCTCTTCTGGGGAGGAAGGTGTACTGACTATTTCAGGTGTAAGGCTAAGAAAGAAGAATTAAAGAATTAGAACACAAATCTGAACGCATAAGACACAGGACAAAATGAAGACACTTAGATCTACAGTTGATTCTCAAGTGATCCCCATATGACTTTTCGAATAGCAAGAACATGGCTTCATTTGCATCTCCTATACTTCTTTTAACCTCTTTTATCATATAAAAATTATTTTGGATCCTATGATTTATTTATCCAATCTCTCAAAAGCCTAACTTTGTATCCTTTCCTCCTTTATCTCTTTGAAATTTCATCAGACTGTTTAGCACAGAGGTTTATTTAGTTAGAAATCTGAACAGCTCTGAATTCATGTCAAAGAATGACTAAGAGCACAGACTTGGTTTCAAATCCTAGCTATATCAACTGTGCAAACTTCAGTGAGTACATAAATCTCTATCCCAGCTCTATCATTTATAAAATGAGGGGACTAATAATCATGTTATGAAGGTATATTATACCAGTAAGTCCTTGATATAGTACCTAAAACATAGTGTTTCAACAGGTGCCTGCTATTTTGCACATATTATCAGTACTATTCATTTAATTACAACTTGGTTAATATCACTTAAAAATATATGATTGTACTTACTGCTTTGCAAAAGAGAAATAACTCGTAAGTTATCAGTGAGGAAAAAATTGTACACATGGTGATGAATTTATAATAAAACTTATCTGATAGAACTTTACCATTTGACTTTGATTACTAGTGACCTCAGCATTGCTTTCTTAGTACCTTCTAACGTCTACCAGGATGATTAGTCAGTACAACTCAAAAGTGAATGTCAAAAATAGAGTGCTCTTTTGGTTAAAAGATTAAAACAAATTCAGCCAAATTCTTTTTTTTTTTTTTTTTAGAAGTGACGTCTCACTTTGTTGCCTAGGCCAGAGTGCAGTGTGGCGTGATCATAGCTCAGTGTGGCTCAAGTGATCCTCCCACCTAAGCCTCCCGAGTAGCTGGTACTACAGCTATGCACCACCATACTTGTAGTACCGCCATTAGCCCAGCTAATTTTTAAAAAAATTTTTGTAGATGGGGTATTGCTCTGTTGCCCAGGCAAACTCCTGGCCTCAAGCAATCCTCTACCTCCCAAAGTGCTGGAATTATAGGTGTAAGCCATGTGCCTGGCCTAGCCAAATTCTTTATAGTCGTAAAATGTTAATATTCTCTCAGTCATCTTGAGGGATTCTTTGACAGTCTTGATGTTTATTCTCTTGAATACTGAGATCTAGATGGCTTCCTATAAATTATCTCCTTTTGAATAAAAAGAAATGTATCAACATATTTATTAGTATAAAAGTTCTATGAGCATTTGGGCTTTAGTCCAACGCAAATCAAACTCATCATGACCCTTACTCCCATTCAAAAAGTGTCTCTCAGAGTATACGTGATAAATTAGTAAAATTAGTGGTACTTACTGCTAACACTTCCCCTTTCTTTAGCTGTTTCCTGACAGATTTTAGAACCTATTTGAGAATATAAGTGATAAAGATATGAAAAAAGAGAAGATGATGATTTATAATAAATGACCAGATATTAAGAATTTTTTTCAAGTTCAGAACTGAGAGCTTAAATAGTTGCACTGCCAACCTGGTTTACTGTGCCAGCAGTTCAGCATCCCTAACACGGGGATGTGTTTTTTAAAGAAAGAGTGGGAAATTAATTGATAAAACAAGGTTTCTAGGCAAACGGGAAGAAAGGATGTGGGCTATAATTGCCTCAGACAGGAGGGGAAACAACTTCTTCTCCAAACTTAAGGAAAGATGGATACAGTTATCACTAAACTTGGAGGCTGGGGGAAACATATTAAGAAAGTTAATTCCTGTCGGGCTGTATTTTCTAGTGAAGCTGGAAGCAAAAGAATCTTTTGAGAGGGAGGGCAGGGGTAGAATCTGGGGCTTAGAGAAGCAGAGAGCACTGTGGTCAGCCCCGGGAGAATGAGGAGGCCAGCACTGCCGGCCCAGCACAGCTAGGTTGCAGCCAGGTGAGGGGCTGCCGAAGAGCTGGGATAAGAAAGGGAAGGAAAGGCAGGAAGGAAGGGGCTGTTAAGCTTTAGAGAAAAGAGCCCTCAGGGGTTCAGGGACCAAGACAAGGTCAAACCTCAGGTGAGTGGGAACGGCCAGCACAATCTTTCGGACTGAACAGTATGATGAACAGGGAGTGACTGTTCTTAAGCAGAAATCTGCTTCAAATCATGATTTTTATCATTATACATGGCAGCTCAAAAGCCTACAGTGAATGTCTACTTGCTAGTCCTGCCTATCAAAAATGATTCTGTGATTTCTAGGTCTTTTCCTTGTCGGGCTCTACTCTAGCTTAGCAAGTTAATTTTTATTCAATAATACAGTTTGAACTATAATTGTGAATTTGCAGTTTTACATCTATGATTTGCTTGCTTCTGTTATATTACGTGAGGGTATTGGGTAATTTTTTTACTGCATTTAAGTTTGTTCCATAATTGTTCGTATATCACAATAAAAAATTAAGTTAGTTTCCATCTATGTGATGTTCATTTGTAATAAGACTGCCATTTATGGAAGACAATGGATTATTCCCATTTCTGTTTTACTTGATTATTTTTATTTCTCTGTTCAGTAAATTAATTGTCTGGAACCCTTGAGAAATGAGCTGTTTTAGAAAGTTACTTTCTACATAATGTTAACTTTTAAATTTTTATTTTAATATGTTTCTTAATGTAAATCCTTAATGTAAAGTGTTCTATGCAACTCTTCACTTTTTAAAAGAATATGATATTCACTTATTCAACATTTGGGTCCATGTGCATATAGGCTAACACTACCACACTAATCTTCTAGTGTAACTTTCCTATACACTAGAAGCTGGAAGTTCTAATGACTATATTTCACAGACTCCCTTGCAGCTAGGATTTTATATGATTCTACCTTTCCATCAAGCAAATATATATTTGTATAGTGAAAGTATGTATTTGTGAAGTGGAAACTATGCAGCTCTTCCGGTTACCAAGGTGGTGAAGACAGTGGTTCTTCTATGACAGAATGTTCTAGTATTTGGTCCCTAGCTTTGTGGGCACCGAGTACCTGATTTGGGGTGGGGTAGGATATGAGGTGTTTTCTCCAGAACATTCTTCTATTATGTTTGTTTCTCCTAAGGAAAGCTTGGTTTGCTATCTCTTCCAGAAATTCTATAAACTACCCAAGACCCTATAGAAATCCCACACTACTTAAACTAGCAATAGATTGTTTTCTAGAATCAAATACCTGATTAATATGGCTAGTAATTAACATGGCATTCTCACCAGTGATCTCTGTCATTCTCTTCTATTAGCTTCTTATTTCTTTTCCATCATTTTCTTTAGCTATTTGCTTTATAAGAAAAAAGACTGGCCTCTGTGAGATACTATCATCGGATAATATCCTTATTTTCATGAGGTGAATTTACAGATCGTAATCACTGGCTCTTCTCAGCTGCCTTTCCTTTACACTATCTTCAATTCCAATTCTAGATTTACTATACTTCTACTAACAAAGATGTGCATTCTAAAATTAATGTTTGGTCATAAATTTAAATAATAGAGAAAGAATACGTACATAGCAAAGAGATGACTAGACATTTTATCTGTATTCTAACTCAAAATCAGAATCTCAACAAATATTAAATAAAAATGAGAGGTGCTAGAAAATTAAATATATATGTATATCTTGTAAATCTCATAAATATCCTATAAATCTATTATAAATATCTCATAATAAGAGGAGGGAGGAAATAGCACAATTCAAGAGAAGCCTGACAGGTGTTGGCAGGAAAGAGATGAGGGAGAAAATTTCCAAGTAGACCTGTGATTGGGCACTAAAGGGTTTGGGTCCTAAAAAAAACAAGTCAACACTTATTCCTGTATTCCCTATATGTCCCAGCAATCAATCTCTATCAGGAGAAAAGGATTCAGAAAAGGAGACTAGAGATAGCAAAGACAAGTATAAAAAGCTGATACTGAAGTCTTCCCTATTTTGAGAATGAGAGAGGAATAGAAAACCAGTGTGCACAAGGCAACTGAAAAGGAGTTGGAAGGAAAGGAATCACATAGAAAGGAACAAAGGATGCACAAAAGGGTATGCTGGAAATGTTGCCAACGCAGCAATTCCATATCACCTGCAATACTATGTGGACAAGTGGAGGGTGATCTTTACCAACATATTTTACAAGATTTATGAAGATTATGTTAAGCTATGGTAATTATAAAGGAGTCCACTCACACATTCTGCCATGCACACTGGTTTTTTTTTTTTTTTGGAGACTGAGTCTTGCTCTGTTGCCTGGGCTAGAGTGCCGTGGCATCAGCCTAGCTCACAGCAACCTCAAACTCCTGGGCTTAACCAATCCTTCTGCCTCAGTCTCCTGAGTAGCTGGGACTACAGGCCTGAGCCACCGTGTCTGGCTAATTTTTTCTATATATTTTTAGTTGTCCAGCTAATTTCTTTCTATTTTTTAGTAGAGATGGGGTCTCACTCTTGCTCAGGCTGGCCTCGAACTCCTGACCTTAAGCGATCCTCCCGCCTCGGCCTCCCAGAGTGCTAGGATTACAGGCGTGAGCCACCGCGCCCACCGGCACATTGGTTTTTAAGTTGTGCTTTTCAAAGTCCTAGGAGTTCTTTGGAAATGTCTCACAGACAATTCTTTCCTTCACTTACAATCAGAAGAACTCAGGTTTTACATGTGTTTTACATATTGGGCTTTCATAACATTCAGAAAGAGTTTGGCTGCTTAAAAACTATTGAAAATCATCATGCAAAGCACATTGCTCCTGCTGCAAGGGCCTAATAATTACTTATGGCAGACACAACTTTAAGCATTTAAAGTTGTGATGTAAGATATCCATTTTTTTAAATCTTAACAATGCTTTACAATTTTTCTTTTTGAAACTAGGTAACCTGGCATAGTGGTAAAAAGCACAAACTCTGGAGCCAGAGTTTCTAGGTTTGAATCCCACATGCCAGTCATTTCCTAGCTCAATCAACTTGGGCAAATTACTGCATCTGCAAAATGGAGTAATAACACTATTGACACCAAAGTTGTGAAGATTAAGTGAGATAATGCATGTAAATTGCTTAGAGGGCTGGGATCACGGTAATTGCTATCTAAGTATTAGTTACTAATATTATTACCAGATTTTTATATCTAATTCCACCTGCAAGGTCTTCATTGTTCATATTTCAGTTTTTACTTTACAGGTCGTTTTGCTCTTTTTATTCTCAAAGAAAATTCATGTTGAACAAAGACAAGTATTTTTCTCATTTTAGGATTTTTACCTTCCAAGTTTTTGCCCTTCTCCACTGAAAGCCTTGAACCTCAATCTAGGTTTTATGTATTCTTGATCCTGATGATCCTCCATATCCAAATTCACTTGGCCACCATGAACCAGGCGTTGAAGCTCCAGGGGAATCTCTCTTTTAAAAAGAGGGAAGAAAGGTTTTAATTAAGTTTTTCAAAAATTACACTGTTGAGATGACTGTAATGAAGTCATGAGCTACACTGGAAAACAGCAATTTTTGCTTAAATTATAAAATATAAAAATTTCCATGAGGATTGATTAGTCCTTGTAGATTTTTCTTTCTTAAAGTTACCTCCATTATTCCTTAGTGGTTTTTGACATAGGGATGTTTCTGCTTGTCGGTCATCTTGGAGTACTTCTGACATTTAAAAAGTTAAAATTAGCACCAGACAATTCCTATGAGGATAAACGGTTAATGTGGATATTTATTTATAAACTCCCTGGAGAAAGTTCTGAAAATTGATACACTCGTCGGGTGACTGATGGGAGCACTGCTGTCACTCAGTGTCAGGGACAGGGGTGTAAGATGCACTGCAACAGGGGCTTCGTCGCACACAGGGACTTGGGCTCTGCAGAATTGCCAGGTGCTCTCCAGGGAGTCACATGGATGACAACGCTGTTTATCATGTCTGAGCCTGAAACCTAATTCTGTCTTACAAGAAAAATACATTTTGGGGGCTATTGTGTTAATATATGTTGAAATTTCCAGGAATGCACTATCATGTAAACTGAGGTAAGACTGTAGTTGGTTTGGAACTTTACCAAGTCCTTGAATGCAATGCCACTTGTAGTAATTAAACTTACAACTTCACATACTTCATCCTTGTTTTTATACCTGTCACTTTTACCTGAGAAGTGCTAGACTGCATACAGGTACAAATTACCTGACTACTTACATATCCTGGTGTGGTCATACCTGAGCATTCATAACTTAAAATATGTATCATTTTATGACAAATTACTTTCCTTTATTTCTTCAATATATTTAAGTAGAATACTATATCAATATTTCGGGAAATAATGTACACAGGTAGATTATATCATCTATGAGTTCTTCTTTGAGGATAGTATAGATGGTGTTACAAAATACTTATTACAAAAAAGAGTCAATGGACCTTATGCAGTTGAGAACCACTATTTGACATCATTTATTTTTTTCAAGGAGTCTTTTCTAAAACTCTTCTTAATCATAATCAGAATTTGTACTCAAGGCTACTGTGTGGCTCAAATTTAAAAATACTTTTAATATACTATGTCTGTTTAAACACTAGCCTACAAAGTTTATAGATTATTTTCATTTAACAATAAATTAGTTTTTAATCTATATAATAGCACATTCATCATCAGTATGTTCTTATCTTCCACTATCTTGAAATTAGCATCAATTTCAACAGTTACACTGGTCTTCGCTTAGCAGATGAACACTTCCCCCGCCCAGCCTCCCCAGCCCTTCCCAATGCTTCTGCAGGTCTCCAAGTCCATCGCTTTGACTTAAAACTATTATATCCTGTAATTGCCACCACCATATGTTGCCTCCTAGGACAGCTTTCTGACTTTCTCAACGACTTTGGCATACTTATAGCATTTCTTGCCTTTATTTGGTACCCTAACATTATCTGTATAGAATTTAAATTCAAAATTCATACTAATTTGTTTTCTAAAAGTAATTCTAAAACTAATTTCTTTCAGAGTTCATTGGCTACTTTGACTCCAATGAATTTAATCCCCACTCCACCTCAGCTACTCTCCCTGGACGCATTTCATCACTTGGAAAAGCTCCACCTTCAATTCCTGTATGGAGTATAACCCCCCTACTCTGGTCCCTTCCTGCTACTAGTCTTCCAGTTTATGATCAACCTTGTGTCTTTAGTCGTATTTCTATTTAGGAATAACTGTCAGCTAGTAAAATCTTAACATAGAAAAGCTTTTTATTATCATAGCAAAATCATTTGATTTCTCATCCTTTAGCAAGAAAAGCTGGTAAGTTACAATGTTCTTTGAATGGGTCAGAAAACTGAATATTTGGTTTACTTTCACAAATTTTAACTTCCAACTAACCTTGCAAAATCTTCTACCAGCAGTAATGCCACTTTAAAAAATTTCTAATATAAGTTGAATTTCAGGCATACATGCAATGAGAGTCACCCTGTCAACGGTAAGCAGGACAGTGGCTTAGTGGATGGGCAGCTACATGCTAATCAATTCACTGATTATTACATTAAGATGTTTCTTCTTGGAATTAGGTCCATAATTTCATCAGATTTCAAAATGGGCCAATGTC
This sequence comes from Propithecus coquereli, assembly GCF_000956105.1. NCBI lineage: Eukaryota > Metazoa > Chordata > Mammalia > Primates > Indriidae > Propithecus > Propithecus coquereli. Next base: position 3,350,853 of record NW_012153174.1, read on the forward strand.
CAATGCCCCCGACCCACAAAGTTAAGAACCAATGACTTACAGATAGCAATATATCCTTTATAGACTCAAGAATATTATACCCCTGGCAACCACTTAACACAATATTTTCCAGGAACCAACTCTTGAAAACCAGTAGTGCACTACTGATTACAGTCTGTTCAAAAAAAAAATAGCCCCACTCTAAGTAATGAACAGAATACAAATAATACATCTTACCCTCTCTTAACAGACTCCAGAAATTGAGCATTTGTTGGGTCACTGTAAGGTCTCAATTCTCCATCATCTAAACTGAAGCCATTGCTCCACAGTTTAAGCAAAATCTGAACCTTTTGGGCATAGGAAAAAAAAAAAAATATATAAGAATACATCTCTCCCAAACAATTTTAAGTTACAAATAGTTACAAATGTGATATCTTACAACATATTAAACCATTTAATTAATTTAAAATAGGGAATTATTTATGCTATTCTTTATTTATAAAGACATAAGTGAAACCAGATATGTTTTCTTAGCAGATGTGTATTTAGCTTAACAAACTGACAATGACAGCAAATGCCAAAGGTCCCACAACTGGACCCTGGTCTTGAAGTACAATTACTCATGGTTCATTAGAAAATAAAAGTAATGAGAAGAGAACATCCAGCTGCACCCCACTACTCCTACCCTCTTCCTTCGTCTACACCCACACTACACTCTTCTGTGCTACAGAGCTTAAACAGTCATGCCAAGGGGCAAGACTGAATTTGCACTGATGATCCAAGAATATATCAAGGTTTAAAATGAAAATTAAAACGCCAAAATTTCAAAAAGCAACAGAAGCAAAGAATGACTTTAGGTATTCTAACATTTATAACTTAGCTAAAATGTTTATATTATGACAATCTACCATTTATAATAATTATAATCTATACATATAAAGTCCATTTTCTTAAACATTTTTTTAAAGAGATGGGGTCTTGCTATGTTGCCCAGGCGGGGCTTCAACTCTTGGGCTCAAGTGATCCTCTTGCCTCAGTCTCCCAAATATCTGGAATTTATAGGTGTGTACCACTGGGCTCACCTGTATGTTCATTTTGACAGTGAATCACACATTGAACAAATAGTTGTGTATCTCTAAATGCAAAGCATGACTGACATACAAAATAAAAATTGAGACTGAAAGCTTACATGTTGGTCTTTTTTTTTTTTTTTTGAAACAGAGTCTTGCTCTGTTGCCCGGGCTAGAGTGCTGTGGCATCAGCCTGGCTCACAGCAACCTCAAACTCCTGGGCTCAAGCGAGCCTCCTGCCTCAGCCTCCCAAGTAGCTGGGACTACAGGCACACGCCACCATGCCCGGCTAATTTTTTCTACATATTTTTAGTTGTCCAACTAATTTCTTTGTATTTTTAGTAGAGACAGGGCCTCACTCTTGCTCAGGCTGGTCTCGAACTCCTGAGCTCAAATGATCCGCCCGCCTCGGCCTCCCAGAGTGCTAGGATTACAGGTGTGAACCACTGCGCCCAGCCCACGTTGGTCTTTTTAACCAAGGTTTCAAAAAATAACAAGAGAAATATATTTATATTATCAATTTTTAATTTTAAAACAAACAGTAGTAAGTAGAGGCAAATATTTATACTTTTTCATTTTGGTTATTGTACCTACATCTTGTAGCTGATTTTCTCCATAGATATATTCAGACCTCTTACAAAAGGAATTACCCAATCTGTATCCTCCACCTGTAAATGACTAAAATACATAGCAAATGAGTTAAAAATTCACTAAGGATTATTCACTAAAATATTATAACATATAATATATATTTTAAAACTAGATAAGCTGTAATTATCCAAACTGGTTCATACTTACCCAAAAAATTTTATATTAGAATGAAAGTCTTATTATAGAGAAGTATACTCAAGTAAAAAATTATGTTTCTTTCCATAAAAACATTAGTGACTCAGAAACTGAAATATTAATAATACAGGCCAACCTTACACTAAGATATGCATTTATACACTGAAATATATATTTTCAAGTATAGATAAATTAAAAAAAAAACTACCCTTAATATTTTGTGACAAGTCTTTTAATAAAAATTACAATGATTAAATCATGTTTCACAAAGGAAGGATTTTATAAATGGGTATGAACCACCCTAACAAAAGCTCTATCCTTATTTTATAAGTTGCTTTTATGCAACTGTAACAAGTCAGCTATGACTGCACTTTTTATTTTGCTATACTAATTACAAGGTCTTCTATTCTTCAAATAGGATAGCTTATGAGGTAAAAATGCTATTCCTTTTAATCACCTTTTATATCATGAATGAGCTTTTAATTATCATTGTTTTCTTCTCCATAGAATAAATCATATCAATTCCACAATTTTCTTACAAAATTAGAGAATCCACAAGAGCCAAAATTACCTTAAGACTTGACTCAAAGAATTTCAAGCTGTTAACAAATAATGAAATGAAAGCTAAAATTTAAGTTTCATAACCTCCTCAAATGATTTTGATAGGGAAATTCCAGGTTGAGAAATGCTGATTGTAAGAATATATGACAATTATACTAAAAAAGACACTTGAACTATTCTTCAATATACCAATACTGTGTCAGTCGATATAAAAGCTCTATAAAAAGTTTACAGAAATTTAGAAAGGTACAGAAGCAATTCAATGGAGGAAGAAGAGCCTTTCAACAAGTGATGCTGGCGCAACTGTGCATCATAAGCAAAAAAATGACCCTTGATGGAAACCTCACACCTTTTATAAAATCAACTCAAAATGGATCATAGATTTAAATGTAAAATTTTTCTAGATAATATAGGAGAAAATCTTTGGGACCCACATTTAGGTGAAAAGTTCTTAGACAAGACACCAAAAGCATGAACTGCTAAAGAGAAAAAGAATAAATTGGATTTTATCAAAATTTAAAACTTTTGCTCTGTGAAAAACCCTGTTAAGAGGATAAGAGGATAAAAATACAAATTACAGTCTGGGAGCAAATATTTGCAAACCATATATTTGACAAAGGACCCAGACCTATTAAAATATACAAAGAATCCTCAAAACTCAAAAGTAACAAAATAAAAAATCCAATTAGAAAATGGGCAAAAGTCATGAAGAGACATTATAATAAAGATAATAGCAAATAAGCACATGAAAAGATGTTCAATATTACTAGTCATTAGGAAAACGTAAATTAACATCATTAGTCCTTAGGGAAATACAAATTAGAACCAGTGTTAGCACTACACACCCATCAAAATGGCAAAAATTAAAAATAGTGACAATACCAAATGCTGGTAAGGATGTAGAGAAACTGGCTCTCTCATACATTATGAGAATATAAAATGGCACAACCACTCTGGAAAACAGGTTGGTAGTTTCTTCAAAAACCAAACCTACACTTAATGTATGACCCAGCAATTGTACTCCTGGGCATTTATCCCAGAGAAATGAAAAGTTATATAAGTAAAATAAAACCCATACACAATTGCTCACAGCAGCTTTATTTGTAATAGTCAAAAACCAGAAACAACTAAAATGTCCCTCAATAAATGAATGGTTAAACTGTGGTATACCCATACCATGAAATGCTACTCAGGAATTAAAAAGGAATAACGTATTGACACATGCAATTATGCTGAGTGAAAAGAGCTACTCCCAAAAGGTCACATAGTCTATGATTCCATTTGTATGACATTCTCAATACTATAAAATTATAGAAATGGAAAACTAATTAGTGATGGCTAGAGGTTATGGGAGGAGAGAGGGAGGGATCAGGGTGTGCCTACAAAGGAGTAGGAAGAGTTTTGTGATGATGGAATGGTATCTCAACTGAGTTGGCCAATTACACAAATCTACACGTGATGAAATGATAGAAAACTGTACACACACATTGTACCCATGTCAAATTACTGGCTTTGATATTACACTAAAATCATGTAAGATGTAACCATTGGGGGAAACGGGATGAAAGGGACATGGGACCTCCCTGTATTCTTTTTGCAAATGCCTGTGAATGGATAATTATTTCAAAATTAAAAGATAAATTAAAAAATTGCATAGAAATGTAAGAAATTGCCTCAACTGTGAATCATTAATGGAAAGAATATAACCTTATAAAAATGAAACAAATATTTTAAGAAAAACATAGTTTTTTTTCTTCCCTTCCCCCAAAACATAGTTAGAAAAATGTTTATAAACAATATAAAAAATGATAGAGGAAATCAAATACAGAAATAGAGTAGTTTTAAAATTGAGTACTGACCTTAGATTTGTCATCACCTGAAGCTCTTGTGGCTTCATTCAGAGGGACAGCCCCATGTTCCCTTGCCTCTTTGAAAAGTTCATTCACAATTTTCCCAGTTGAAGGTCGAACTATATGTAATCCACTGTATTCATTTTCACTTGAATAAAACCTTTAAACATTATAGTTCATAAATAAAAATATAAACTAACAAAAAAGTACTTTAAAGTAAACAGCTACATAGTCTTATGAAATAACTTTTATTTAAAAAGAGGCATTCTTGTGACTTCAGTGGAAATAAGCTAGTCCTTTCCCCCTAAGAAAGGCCACACTCAGTAGAGACCTAGTTAGGGAGGAGACCTCTAGGTATACAGAGTATAAACATCTAACTCTAAACTACAGGGCTATACATAGAAGGTTTATTCTTTAGAGATTTTTGGACTGAAAAGAAACCTACTCAACTAAAACTCCCCGCATTTGTTAAAAGCAAATAATTCAGATAGTTTTTCAATGATTAATTTCTACTCTGATTCCAACTTCATATATGGTCCTACAGAACATAAAAATTTCCCTTATATAAGATTAATACCCTACTTTTTCAGCTTCCAAGGTCTTTTCAATCAAGGATATCAGAAAATATAACCAATGAAGTATCAACATAGAGACTTCTAGTATGATGACAAAGCTCATGTAGAACTATTCATACTGCAATCCAGTTCCAAATTCACACTGAACTGACTCACAAAACAAAACAATGGGGGGAAATTATATGAGCACTAGAGACTAGAAACCGAGGTCACCGTCAAGACTTTCTTCCATCCAAATTAGTGTATGCAAAACTGATAGAGGGAAGAGCAGATCAGCTCTCATTTCTCTGTAAATGAAGGAAAAAAATCCACCTGGACAAATAGACACCAGCTGAACCCCAGTAACTGCTGAAGGGGGAGGCTGTTCATCCTGCCAGGGCTCTGGAGAAGTATACTGGGGTCCAAGTTTCCCCAGAGCAGGAGCCTATGGAAGTATTCCTCCCAAGCTTAAACTCAAGAGTTCAGGGTAGTAAGCAAGGCTGAACACTGCCCTAGCTGGCTCCTAAGAATTAGTATTAGAAGGAGTTTGATAGCAGATGATTTTAGGCAGCTGTGACAAATACAGAAAAGCAAAGCAAAGCTTCCTGCTGCAGCTATCTCCTGTTGTATCTCCCTCCTTCCCTGTCCCAGGTTTCTCATCTCACAAAGCAAATAATCATTCCTTTTTATCTGTCTTGATGAGAAAGATTTTACTGGAAAAATCAGCCACAGGAAATTATTTGCTAGCTCCTTTATGGTTTATGGCCTTTGTTACTTATTTAACAAATCTTTGCCTCCCCCAAAGTCATGAAGATACTCTATTTTCTTTAGAAGTTTTATTGTTTTAATTTCTACATTTAGATCCACAACCCATCCAGAACTGATGTTCTCAGATGGCATAAGGTAGAGGCCCAGGAATTATTTTTCCCCATATAAATGTCCATTTGTCCCAGTACCATGTAATGAAATTCTCTCCCCTCAATGCTCTGCAGTGTCCTCTTTCTCATAAATCAAGCATGTGTTTATGATTCTGAGTTCTCTATTTTGTTCCATTGGTTTACTGTTAATCCTTACTCTCGTAACTATTGCAGTTTTAAAAGTAAATCTTTATATCCAGTATTGTAAGTCCTCAACTTTGTTTTATTTCTTCATGAATATTCTGGCTACTGTTTTCTTTTGGGGGGGGACTAACAATATTTATTGACTGTTGAAGTATTAATAATACTGTATGCTCATATAAACTAACTTACTAAATATAAATGAAAAGGAATAAAATTCCCTTTCATTAGCAGAAGGAAGAAATACCAAGAATGATAAAACTATTTTTGATTTCTAGAACACTTGGAAATCCCTTAACCAACTATAAATTCCCCAAATTCAGAGACTTGTGAAAGGCAATATTGGTCACTATATTTTCATTTTTTCATTCACCAAATACTTGTTGAGTGCTTGCTACATGCAAGGCACTGTTCTAGGTACCATCCAGCATTAAATAAAACAAAGTCCTTGTCTTTATGGAGCTTACATTCAAACAGGATAAGCCAGATCAAAAACATGTATGTGTTTATTCTCGATCCTTTGTATTTTCCTAAAACTTTTAGAATTTGCTTATTAGTTTGCATTAAACCCTTCCCCACTATTTATAGGATATGGCTTAATATTAAATCTTCCAATTCTGAAGGTCACCCTTCCTTTGGGTCTTCTGTGTTATAGTTTGCTGGTACTGGTTTTTGCAGTTTTTGTTAGATTTATTCCCAGGCATTTGATATTTTTGAATACAAATGCTATCTTTTTAAAATGTAAGCTTCTAATATTTCTACTTGTATATAGAAATAAAACTGATTTCTGAATATTGATCTTGTATTTAGGATCTTGTTAAACACACTATTAAATCAAGTAGTTTGACTAAAGAGGCTTTTGTAGTTTTTTTGTATGCAATCATGTCATTGCAAATAAAGAGTTTTATTTCTTTCTTTCCAATTTGTATACTTTTGTTTTCCTTACCTCATTCTGCTGACTAAAACCTCCAGTACAGGTTGAATGAAAATGGTGACAGGGGTTATCTTTGCTATGTTCCCAACTCCAGAAGGAAATCTTTCACTATTTTACTGTTAACTGTGATCTTCACAGGTTTTCTGTAGATCATTTAAAATCAGATTAAGTTGATCCCTTTATTCTCAGTTTGCTGTTTCCTAAAATTATGAATGTTGTGATTTTCACTTTATATATTTTAAGCCATGTAACCAAATTTAGAATCATCGTATCTTCTGGTTGAACTGACATTTTATCATTATGAAATGTCTCCTCTTTAACTTCAGTAGTGCTTCTTGCCTTAAGGACGTCTTATCTGATATTAGTATAGCTGTACCAGCATTCTTTTGGTTAGTGTTTGCATGGTGCATCCTTTTCCTTTCAGTCTCTCTGTGTCCTTATATTTAACATTTACCTTTCATAAGCCACACAGAGTTGTTTTTATTAATTCAACTTGCCAATCTGTCCTTTAAACAGATTTAGACCATTTATATTTAATATAACTATTGCTATATATATTCGTATATTTATAATGTAATTATGCTTTATGCTCCTTATTTTCTTCTTTCGTGCCTTCTGCTGAATTAGTCAAATAACTGTTGTTTTATTTCCCTTGTTAGTTATACATTATTTTATTTTTCTTTTGGATACTACTCCAGAGTTACTACATACAATTCTCCTTTTTAGAGTCTAATATAAATTATAATACTTTTACCACTTCCAGATAATAAAAGAAATTCAAAACATTTAAAATAAATTTAGCAGTAATATTAATAGCAAGTTTTCTTTTGTTTTTTTTGTGAGACAGAGTCTCGCTTGCTTGCCCTGGCTAGAGTGCCATGGCATCATTATAGCTCACTGCAACCTCAAACTCCTGGGTTCAAGCAATCCTCCTGCCTCAGCCTTCTGAGTAGCTGGGACTACAGGCCGCACCACCACGCCTGGCTAATTTTTCTGCTTTTAGTAGAGACAGGGTCTTGCTCTTGCTCAGGCTGGTCTCCAACTCCTGAGCTCAAGCAATCCTCCCACCTTGGCCTCCCATAGTGCTAGGATTACAGGCATGAGCCACTGCACCCAGCCGCAAGTAAAGTTAAAGGCATAAACATTATATGGTACAAATAGGATAATTTTATACCTATTACCTGTTTATTTCTCTTATCCAGCTTCCTTATTAGATTTTAAACTCTATGAAGTTAAAGATCTCCATATTTTACATCCCTAGAATAACTGACACAACTGAAATTGATGAATGAATAAATTTATTCTTAATGGACATATAATAGCTATTCTTTGTAAGCTGTTTAATCAATATTCATGAAAAAGGAAATATTAATACTTTTACTCAAATAAAGAAAAATACAGACAAAATTAAACCATGGGACATACTCAAATTAGTTTAAAACTTGTAATTCCATTTTTATCTGGACTTCTTTCTTAAGCTTCTGAAAGAGTGATATTTAAATTGTCAATTTTTTTTCTTACACTAGTAAAATTTTCAAAAACAGATTTTAATGTCCTATTGATTACTTCAATTCAGTAATGATGTGATTACTGTATCCCTCCATTAAGTGAAAGTATTTCTATTGAGTGTCAATTCACATTGAACTACTCAGAGAAGTAGTATTAGAAATAAAAGAATCATTACTTCATGAACCTGACATTTTTTAACAATTGAAAATAAGTATGAATTATTGAAGACTACATTCTCCTTTCCCCATCTCTTTAACTCCTAATTGATGACCCAAAACTTAACCATAATATCTGTACCTGGAGCCCGCACTTACCATGCACTTTCTCCTTGCAGTAAGATTTTTGCTCCCATGTTGCTGCTGAATCTATTTTATTCAAAGGTTCTGAGTTACTTTTGTATCATCAAACCCAAAAGACTCTTCTCAGTTATTACTTACTTTCTGAAACATTGGATACTTTTAAACCTACCCTCCTTCTCCCATTCCTCACATCATATTTGAACTCTGTCTCTCCTGGACTTTGATGATACCAAAACTGTTGTTTCTTTGCCCAGTGGAAACTAACAGCTCCCCCTCTATTTTACTGAGTTTTCTTTTTCCTTCTCTTGGGTAATTAAGTATGCCCATGTCCCTGACTCCCATTCTCTATTTAAACTCATTTCATCATCAAAATATTTATCCACTGCCAAAGACAACCTGTTGTATACAGATGATTCACAACTATATGTTTTCACCACCCTCTCACTTATGGTCTAGTGCTGAATTTAAAAGCAGCTACTGGATTAGTACTACTTAAATAAAGTTTATCAACTCCAAAACTAAAACTGTGTTCCACACATGAACCCTTCATTAACGATCACATTATTTTTCTATGTCCCAGACTAAAAGCCTTTAAGTTTTCTGTCTTTCCTATTCACTTACTCCCTACATCCCATGTCATCAAGTTTCTATAATAAATTCCTTAGGAAAGTATCCTATGTCAGTATCACCCTTTCTCCTCCATTCTGTTAATACCACTTAAATCCAAAATTTCATTATCCCACTCCTTAGATTACCACAACTATTTTCTTCTTGGTTTCTTTGCCTCCTTATCCTGTTCTTCCCATAACAATTTTTTTTTTTTTTGAGACAGGGTCTCACTTTGTCACCCAGGCTAGAATGCAGTGGCACAATCATAATTTACTAAAGCCTCAAATCCTTGGGCTCAAGCTATCCTTCCACTTGAGCCTCCCAAGTAGCTAGGACTACAGAATTGTGTCACCATGCCTGGTTGTTTTATTTTTTGTAGAGACAGGGTCTCACTGTATTGCCCAGGCTGGTCTCGATCCTGCCCTCAAGCAATCTTTCTGCTTTGTCGATCTCCCAAAGTGCCAGGATCACATGCGTGAGCCACCATGCCCTACTATAATTTTATATGGTACTCTCTGTTCCACTTTCCTACAAGGACAAAATAATAAGAGCTAACATTTATCAAGGGGTGACTATATGCTCATTTAACCCTCATAACAATGGTATTATCCCCATTTTACAGGTGAAAAAACAAAAACGAGGAGGTTAAATAACTTGCCCACTGGCAAAACCTTATTAGAACAGAGAGAAAAAAATACAACTGAGGTCTGTCTATCTCTAGAGTCAAAGATTTTAACACTATATTATAGTTTTATCATTAAATTTACATTTAAAAACATGCTGGCTTTCCACTGCCTTCTACACAGGTATAATTTATCTCCTTGGCTTTGAAGGTTGTATCCAGGTCTGGCTACTTAATTTGTGGGGCCCAGTGAAAAATGAAAATGTGAGTCCCTTGTTCAAAACTGATTAATAATTTTAAGACAGTAACAGCAAAACATTAAACCAAGCATGGGGCTCTTCTGAGCATGGGGCACTGAGTGACAGCAAAGGTCATATGCCCGAGAAACCCTGCTGGCTGCACCTCCACCCATCCAACCTTATTTGCCACTAAGTCACTAAAGTTCTGCGGGTTCCTTTTCTGATTCTTCTGGTCAATTTGATTATCTTCTTCTGTGTGCTTCTTTGTTCCTGGAATTTTGTGCTTTATCTTCTGTGCTTATCTAAATCTTAATCTTTTAAGGCCCAGGTAAGTACCAACTTTGTGCTAAGCATCTTATATATTTTATCTCATTTAATTCTCAAAACGATACTTCTACTAACATATAATGACTTGTGGAAGACATTTCAGTTCTGTGATACATAACCTTTTGTGGATGAATATGTTAAAACAGGAATCACTCTATTCTTCTGAGGGTTTTTCTATAGGTTATGTACCTCCTTTTGTAAATTAAAAACACAAACCATACTATGTTTAGAGTTTCACACAATGAAAATATCTTGGCTTAAAGAGACAATGAGAAGATAACTGTTTTGATTTATCATACTGCCCAAGGGCCATGAAAATAAGCACTGTTTTCTAAACCAAACAAATCTGTAGAAATACAATAAAACTGGGCTAATGTTGATATGGAATATGAAATCAAAGGAAGTGCATAGTGTTAGAAAATATCATACTTAGAAAAAAGATTGCTGATAATTTGCTACACATTGTATTATAAGCAGATTAAACACAGTATGAGCCTCAACCAGTATCTTTTAAGGAAACTCATTTTTTCAGATATGTAAATAATTCCAGAGATCAAATGTGAGGCACAAAATCCTTAAAAAACTGGATTACAAATACTAATGGCAACATTGTTTCACATAGCACAAAAGAGGAAAACCCTTCACTGAAATATCTTAGTGACCATATTTGAATAGCAAGGAAAATATTAATACATTAGTCTTATTGTAGGAACTCAAATACTTTAATCCACTACATCAAGAGAAAATTAAGTCATTCAACATATGCTCAAACTGGGGAAACAGTGATCAAATAGTTAATGAATAAAACTTAAACACATCAATATATATTAAGTACTTTCAAAAACTGGGAGAATATACAAATTAAGGAAGCAGTTAAAATATTTTATATACATAAAAATAAGAATTAAATACATATATTATAAACATATACACAAAAAATAAAAATTAAATGAAAGGATAAGATATTCAAACAGTCCCAACATACCAACCTGCTGATTACAAAGGACCAACTTTTCCTTACGATGGAGTGATGTGGTGGTCAGCACCTTAACCAAGTGAACACATCATCACTAGTTGAAAAACTTGAAATTATATGACTTTTGATGTCATATAATAAATAGACAATACCACTTATCTAGCATTCTTGACAAAAATGTTGAATAAGAATCTAATCATGAGGAGATAATGACCTAGAATGTGGGACATTTTATAAGACATCTGGCCTAGATTTTTCAAAAAAGTCAATGTAATAGATTACGTAGCTGAGCTAAAAACAAAAAGATGCGAAAAATGCTCTGGATTCAAAAATTCAAAACAGGCACAATCAAATGCAATGTGTGGTCCTTGGATGGATCCTAAAGCCAAAGAAATGTCCGACTTACAGACTATATATTCAATGACATTGGTAGAATTACTGTTAATTTTTTAAGGTATGTTACCAAGGTTATAAAGGAGTGCGTGCTTATTCCTAGGAGATGCGTGCTCAAGTATTTAGGGGTGAAGTGTCATGACGGCTACAATGTCCTTTCGAACGGCTGAGTAAAAGAGAGAGAGTGTGCGTGAATGCAATGTTATAACATGTTGACAACTGGTGAATACAGGTGAAGCACACACAGTATTTATTCACTCTACTAGTCTTTTAATTTTCTGTGGGTTTGAAAATTTGTGAAATAAAAAGTTGGGAGAAAAAATTATAAATATTATTTTTTTTCATTCAGGTCCAGAAAGATACGTTATTTTTATCTCCCCTACAGAAAGAGAGAATGTGGAGTAGTGACAAAAAACAATTTCTTGTGAATTTTTCAACTTTTGGTAAACTTACAGACTTTCTGAGAATGAGATATAATGGGAAAATTCAAGTTTCTTCCTAGGGATGAAATCTGCATACTAAAAACATGTTAATGAAAATATTCCTGGCAAACATGAATACTCATGGCAATAAAATATACCTGGTTCTCATCTCTTAAATCTCCCTGGTGGGTTGTTTTTTATAGTTTAGGGATTTTTAACAAGAGCAAATACTACCTTATTAGTCAAATCATCACGAGATGGAGGCAGAGACAGAATCCAGAAGTCACAGATTCTTAAATGGAGGACAAAAGACCTAGAAAGGCTCCATGGATGGACTTTAAGATACACATGAACCCTTAAAAATGACTGACAAAATTGCACATGGATGTTGTTTTGGGAGGAGAGGGTCTGTAGACTTCATCGAGCTCTCTATGAGTCCTATGACTCAAAAAATATTAAAGAACCACTGTGCCCAAGAACAAAATTATTCATGATATAATTTCATACAACGCCTACCAAAACATCAGGTATTTCACGGTAATTTTTTCCATAAGTTTCTTTTAGCCTTCTGACTGTAAAAGCTTTAGTAGTAGTACCTAAAGAATATTTAAGAAATTGTAATTTTTAAAAAAAACTCCAAAATCGTTTAAAATAATTTAGGATTAGTGAACTAAAAAGGGTTATAATTTATTTTTAAAACAAAACTTACCGCTGAGGTGGCGTTCGTGGGCTCTTAAAGACTGCAGCTTTAGGTCTATCAGACTTGGAAGATTTGCATTTCACTTCATCTTCATATAATTCTGCCAACGCCAACTACATAAGAACAGGCTTGTTATAAAGTATAACACTAGAAATAAACTCTTCCATAAAATAGTAAGTTATGAATAGAAAATTAACTTGAAATTGAGTGGTAAAGACTTTTCATGAAAAAATGAAGGCTTCTGCTTCAGATGACTTCTTCCCAAAATAAACTCATTGCATCTCTTATAGAATCCAAATCCACATATATTAGAACAAATTTAAGTTATAATACTTATTTATTCTTAATTAACTATTCAACAGTTTCAAAAATTGTATTAGATAACAAATCTTTTTCAAATGTGGACCTATATAACTCTCCCATAATTCTTTTAAAAATTCTTGAAGAGTGAAACTATTAGAATTCTAGAGGAAAATGTTGGAAATACTCTTCTAGACATTGGCCTAGGCAAAGAATTTATGAAGAAGATGCCAAAGGCAATCACAGCAACAACCAAAATAAATAAATGGGACCTGATCAAATTAAAAA
>NW_012153174.1:3368263-3374081 GCF_000956105.1 Propithecus coquereli
AGCAGAAATTCTGGAGCTCAAGAATTCAATCGACAAACTGAGAAATGCATCAGAGTCTTTCAACACCAGAACTGACCAAACAGAGAAAAGAATTAGTGATCCTGAAGATGGGCTATTTAGAAATACACAGTCAGAAGAGAAAAAAAATAATAAAAAAGAATGAAGCATGCCTACAAGATCTAGAAAATAGCCTCAAAAGGGCAAATCTAACAGTTTTTGACCTTAAAGAGGAGGTAGAGAGAGAGAATGGGATAGAAAGTTTATTCAAAGAAATAATAAGAGAACTTTCCAGACCTAGAGAAAGATATCAACATTCAGGTACAAGAAGGTCATAGAACACCAAGCAAATTTAATCCAAACAAGACTACTTCAAGGCATTTAATAATCAAGCTCTCAAAGGTCATGGACAAAGAAAAGGTCACAAAGGAAGCAAGAAAAAAGAAAAAAATAACATATAAAGGAGCTCCGATATTTATGGCAGCAGACTTCTCAGTGGAAACGTTATAGACCAGGAGAGGGTGGTATGACATATTCAAAGTGATGGAGGAAAAAACCTTAACCCTAGAATATTATATCCTGCAAAAATATCCTTCAGACATGAAGTAGAAACAAAGACTTTTCCAGACAAACAAAAGCTGAGGGATTTCATCAACAACAGACCTGTCCTACAAAAAATGCTACAAGGAGTTCTTCAATCTGAAAGGAAGGGACATTGATGAACGATAAGAAATCATCTGAAGTATACAATTAACCGGTAATAGTAAGCCCACAAATACATGATACCCTATTGCTGTGATTGTGGTACATAAACCACTTATATCTTGAGTAGGAAGACTAAAAGACAAACCTATCAAAAATAACTATGACAACTTTTTGAAAGATCGTATAAAAAGATATGGCTGGCAACAACAAAAAGTTAAAAGCAGGGTGGGGGATGGGGATGGAGTTTCAGGGTAGAATTCCTGTTACGTTTCTCTTTGCACTTGTTTGTTTATAAGCAGAGTTGTCATATGTTTAAAACAATTTTTTTTTTTTTTGAGACAGGGTCTAGCTCCATCACCCCAGCTAGAGTACAGTGGCATCATCACAGCTCACTACAACCTCGAAATTCTGGGCTCACCCCATCCTCCTGTCTCAGCTTCCCAAGTAGCTGGGACCACAGGTGTGTGCAACCACACCCAGCTAGTTTTTCTATTTTTCATGGAGACGGGGTCTTGCTCTTGCTCAGGCTGGTCTTGAACTCCCGACCTCAAGTGATCCCCCTGCCTCAGCCTTCCAGAGTGCTAGGATTACAGGCATGAGCCACTGCACCCGGCCTGGTTATATTTTTTGCAAGCCTCATTGTAACCCCAAATCAAAAAACTACAATAGGTACACAAAAAAATAAAAGAAATTAAAACACACTACCAGAAAAAATCACTTTAAACAAAGGAAGAAGAAAGAAAGAGAGGACCACAAAACAACCAGAAATGAAATAACAACATGGCAGTAGTATGGTCTCACCTATCAATAACAACACTGAATGTGAATGGACTAAACTCTCTAATCAAAAGACACAGAGTGGATGAATGGATAAAAAAACAAAAGCCAACCATATGTTGTCTGCAAGAAACATACTTCACCTATAAAGAAACATAGACTGAAAACAAAGGGGTGGAAAAAGATACTCCATGCAAATGGAAACTAAAAAAGAGTAGAAGTAGCTATTTCTATCAGATAAAATAGATTCCAAGACAAAAACTGTTAAAAAAAAAAAAAAGACAAAGAAGTTAATTATACTAATATAATGATAAAGGGGTCAATTCAGTAAGAGGACATAACAATTCCAAATATATATGCACCCAACACTGGAGCACCCAGAGATATACAGCAAATATCAGAGCTAAAGAGAGAGATAGACCTCAAGAATAATCACTGGAGACCTCAACCGTCCACTTTCAGCACTGGACAGATCATCCAGACAGAAAATCAACAATGAAACATGTGGTGCAGGACTTAATCTGCACCACATAGGAAATGGACATAATAGATATTTACAGAATGGTTCATCCAACAGCTACAGAATACACATTCTTCTCCTCAGCTAATGGATCATTCTCAAGGACAGATCACATATTAGACCAAAAAACAAGTCATAAAAAATTTTTAAAAATTGAAGTCATACCAAATATTTTCTCTAACCACAATGGAATAAAACTAGAAATCCATAACAAGAGGAGCATTGGAAAAAAAACAAATACATGGAAATTAAACAATATGTTCCTGAATGACCAGTGGGTCAATAAAGAGATAAAGGAGGAAATTAAAAAATTCCTCAAAACAAATGAAAATGAAAACACAACATATCAAAACCTATGAGATACAGAAAAAGCAGTAATAACAGGAAAGTTTACAGTAACAAGTGCCTACATCAAAAAAGTAGAAAAGCTTCAAGTAAACAACATAACGATGCATCTCAAAGAACTAAAAAAACACGAGCAAACCAAACCCAAAATTACGAGGAAAAAATAATAATAAGAGCAGAAATAAATTGAAACACAAAAAAATACAAAAGATCAATGAAACAAAGTTGTTTTTTTGAAAAGTTAAACAAAATTGACACACCTTCTGCCAGAAAAAAAAAGAGAAGACCCAAATAAATAAAATCAGAGATGAAAAAGGAGACATTACAACTGATAGTGTAGAAATCCAAAGGGTCATTAGAAACTGTTATGAGCATCTATATGCCAATAAATTGGAAAACCTATAAGAAGTGGATAAATTCCTAGACACTTACAACCTACCAAGACTGAACCAGGAAGGAATCCAAAACCTGAATCAACCAATAACAAGTAATGAAATAGAAACAGTAAGAAAAAGTCTCCCATCAAAAAAAAGCCCAGGATCCAGTGGCTTCACTGATGAATTCTACCAAGAATTCAAAGAACAACTAAATACCAATCCTGGCCGAGTGCGGTGGCTCACGCCTGTAATCCTAGCTCTCTGGGAGGCGGAGGCGGGAGGATTGTTTGAGCTCAGGAGTTCGAAACCAGCCTGAGCAAGAGTGAGACCCCGTCTCTACTAAAAAAAATAGAAAGAAATGATCTGCACAACTAAAAATATATAGAAAAAAAAAAAAATTAGCCAGGCATGGTGGCGCATGCCTGTAGTCCCAGCTACTCGGGAGGTTGAGGCAGAAGGATTGCTTGAGCCCAGGAGTTTGAGGTTGCTGTGAGCTAGGCTAACGCCATGGCACTCACTCTAGCCCGGGCAACACAGTGAGACTCTGTCTCAAAAAAAAATGTAAGCACATAAAACAATTTCAAAAGTGTTCTGTTTAAAAGTCTCCCAGACATAAATTTCAGCAAGTTTAGGAAAATAACTTTCTGAAAAATAGAATACAATATATTACATGTATGGTTTATATATCACTTAGAAAGTAATACCACCAAATTACACATTATAGGTATATGGCTAAATATCTTCGAAATTAAATAAGCAGAACTATATTTGTTCTTGAAGTGGAATTTTAAAAAGTAATCCAAATATTTCAGCAATGTTTAAGCTATATTTTTTCTAACTTTTGAGATCTTTGGACAACAACTCAGAAACTTTTCCTTAATGCCCCTGTGGCTATTCAATTATATAGTAATTGTCATGACCATCAATCTTTGGGGTTCCTTTCCCTCCCCCAAACAAAAACAAAACAGATAAAGTGCTCCTTTTAGAAGCACAAATGATATGAAAATTAAATCCCTGGTTTCTTTCCTCAATAGGAAAAGAACAGGAAATTGAGGCAAAGTTAACTCTTTGAAAATTTTATTAGTCAACTTTTAAAATATACACAAAGAAAACAAAAATGAAACACTGTACTCGATCCTCTAATTTTTTTTATCCCCCCCCATACAATAACTTCAACTTTTTTTTTTTTTGACACAGGGGTCTATGTTGTCCAGGCTGGTCTTGAACTCCTAAGCTCAATCAATCCTCCCACCCTCAGCCTTCCAAGTAGCTGGGATTACAGGTGCATGACAGGGTGACTGGCTACTTTCATATTTTTAACACCGCTATTTTGCTAGAAATCCAAATTATAAATGTGCTTTATAATCCAAAAGGACTGAATTCACATACTAACTTAGATACTTACTGTATGATCTTGGGCAAATTATTTAACTTTTCTGAGCCTTAGTTCTCACATCAAATGTCTAGAAAATAATTACCCCAGAGGGATGTCTGAAAGATTAAACAGGGAGGGAGCAGAGCAAGATGGCCAAATAGAAAACTCCAGCAATCAGCCCTCTGAACGAACACCAAATTCAACAACTATCCACACAAGCACACACCTTCAGAACGACCAAAAATTAGGTGAGTGATCATACTACCTGGTTTTAACATCATATCTAGAAAAGAGGCATTGAAGAGGGCAGAAAAGACAGCCTCGCATTGCCTATGTCACCCCTCCCCTCTCCCCCAGCAATGGAGAGACAATCTGTGTACCAGGGGGAGGGAGACTGAAGTGATTATGGGACTTTGCATTGAAACCCATGGCCCCCTTGTCACAGGGGAACACAGCACAGGGCAGAATTCTGCCGCTGCCCACGGAGGAAGCATTCAGACTAGCCTGGCCCGAGAGAAATCTTCTGCTCCAAAACCCAAGTTCTGCCTAGCACAACCACTGGCTGACAAAAAGCGGCCTGGAATAAATTCATAAGGCAGTCAGGACACAAAGGCTGCAGCCCTTGGGCAATTCCTGCAACTGTTCTGGCTCTGAGCCAGTGGACTTGGGGTGCACTTGACCCAGTGAGAACCAGCACTGGTGGCCAAGCCCGTGTCTGTGTCACTCTCCCTCTGTCCCCAACTACAGGCAGTGCAGCTCAGGGACTCTTCTTCCACTTGGCAAAGGACAGGGAAAAGTTCAGAGGACTTTGTTTTGCAACATGGGTACCAGATCAGCCACAGTAAAATAAAGTACCAAGTAGACTCATGAAGCCCCTGAGTCCAGGCCTTAGTTCCTGGATGGCATTTCTGGATCTATCCTGGGCCAGGAGGAAACATGCTGCCCTGAAGGGAAGGACCCAGTCATGGCAGGATTTACCACCTGTTGACTAAAGAGCCCCTGGCTCTTTAGTCAGAGGTATCCAGGCAACAGTCACCATAGGTTTTGTGTGAGACTGATCTGTCTTCAGGTATGACCTGGTGCTGGTGGCCATGAGGAGTGCCCATGTTACTCCTCCCCCAACTTCAGCAGCCCAGCACAGACAGTGAGAGACTTTACCTCGTAATTCAGGGAATTCTCCTGTACCTTATTCAAGTCCACCAAGGTGGTACCACCAGGAGTCTGCAAGAGTCATTACTAGGCCTGGGGCACCGCCAGTGCTGATACGGCTGCAGTAACCAAAGACTTAGATCACAACACTCAATTCCCTTTGAATACCTGGAAAGCCTTCTCAAGAAAGATGGGATCAAACAAGCCCAGACTGCAAAGATTAAAATAAATACCTAACTCTTCAATGCCCAGACGTTGACGAACATCCACAAGCATCAAGAACACCCAGGAAAACATGACCTCCCTAAACAAACTACATAAGGTACCAGTGAGCAATCCTGCAGTGATGGAGATATGTGACCTTTCAGACAAAGAATTCAAAATAGCTGTCCTAAAGAAGCTCGGTGAACTTCAAGATAACACAGAGAAGGAATTCAGAAGCCTATCAGAAAAATTTAATGAAAAGATTAAAATAATTAAAAAAAATCCAGCAGAAATTCTGGAGCTCAAGAATTCAATCGACAAACTGAGAAATGCATCAGAGTCTTTCAACACCAGAACTGACCAAACAGA